>NC_057802.1:551489392-551700888 GCF_018294505.1 Triticum aestivum
GGGTTCGAGCTTATCAGGTTGAAGTTTTTCACATAAGCATCGCAGCCCCAAACTTTAAGAAACGACAACTTTGGTTTCTTGCCAAACCACAGTTCATAAGGCGTCGTCTCAACGGATTTTGATGGTGCCCTATTTAACGTGAATGCAGCCGTCTCTAAAGCATAACCCCAAAACGATAGCGGTAAATCAGTAAGAGACATCATAGATCGCACCATATCTAGTAAAGTATGATTACGACGTTCGGACACACCATTACGCTGTGGTGTTCCGGGTGGCGTGAGTTGCGAAACTATTCCGCATTGTTTCAAATGAAGACCAAACTCGTAACTCAAATATTCTCCTCCACGATCAGATCGTAGAAACTTTATTTTCTTGTTACGATGATTTTCAACTTCACTCTGAAATTCTTTGAACTTTTCAAATGTTTCAGACTTATGTTTCATTAAGTAGATATACCCATATCTGCTCAAATCATCTGTGAAGGTGAGAAAATAACGATATCCGCCACGAGCCTCAATATTCATCGGACCACATACATCTGTATGTATGATTTCCAACAAATCTGTTGCTCTCTCCATAGTTCCGGAGAACGGTGTTTTAGTCATCTTGCCCATGAGGCACGGTTCGCAAGTACCAAGTGATTCATAATCAAGTGGTTCCAAAAGTCCATCAGTATGGAGTTTCTTCATGCGCTTTACACCGATATGACCTAAACGGCAGTGCCACAAATAAGTTGCACTATCATTATCAACTCTGCATCTTTTGGCTTCAATATTATGAATATGTGTATCACTACTATCGAGATCAACAAAAAGACCACTTTCAAGGGTGCATGACCATAAAAGGTATTACTCATATAAATAGAACAACCATTATTCTCTGATTTAAATGAATAACCGTCTCGCATCAAACAAGATCCAGATATAATGTTCATGCTTAACGCTGGCACCAAATAACAATTATTTAGGTCTAAAACTAATCCCGAAGGTAGATGTAGAGGTAGCGTGCCGACCGCGATCACATCGACTTTGGAACCATTTCCACGCGCATCGTCACCTCGTCCTTAGCCAATCTTCGCTTAATCCGTAGCCCCTGTTTCGAGTTGCAAATATTAGCAACAGAACCAGTATCAAATACCCAGGTGCTACTGCGAGCATTAGTAAGGTACACATCAATAACATGTATATCACATATACCTTTGTTCACCTTGCCATCCTTCTTATCCGCCAAATACTTGGGGCAGTTCCGCTTCCAGTGACCAGTCTGCTTGCAGTAGAAGCACTCAGTCTCAGGCTTAGGTCCAGACTTGGGTTTCTTCTCCTGAGCAGCAACTTGTTTGCTGTTCTTCTTGAAGTTCCCCTTCTTCTTCCCTTTACCTTTTTCTTGAAACTAGTGGTCTTATTGACCATCAACACTTGATGCTCCTTTTTGATTTCTACCTCCGCCAGCCTTTAGCATTGCGAAGAGCTCGGAATCGTCTTATTCATCCCTTGCATATTATAGTTCATCACGAAGCTCTTGTAGCTTGGTGGCAGTGATTGAAGAATTCTGTCAATGACGCTATCATCCGGAAGATTAACTCCCAGTTGAATCAAGTGATTGTTATACCCAGACATTTGAGTATATGCTCACTGACAGAACTATTCTCTTCCATCTTTGCAGCTACAGAACTTATTGGAGACTTCATATCTCTCAATCCGGGGCATTTGCTTGAAATATTAACTTCAACTCCTGGAACATCTCATATGCTCCATGACGTTCAAAACGTCGTTGTAACCTGGTTCTAAGCCGTAAAGCATGGCACACTGAACTATCGAGTATCATCAGCTTTGCTCTGCCAGACGTTCATAACATCTGGTGTTGCTCCTGCAGCAGGCCTGGCACCCAGCGGTTGCTTCCAGGACGTAATTCTTCTGTGCAGCAATGAGGATAATCCTCAAGTTACGGACCCAGTCCGTGTAATTGCTACCATCATCTTTCAACTTTGCTTTCTCAAGGAACGCATTAAAATTCAACGGAACAACAGCACGGGCCATCTATCTACAATTAACATAGACAAGCAAAATACTATCAGGTACTAAGTTCATGATAAATTCAAGTTCAATTAATCATATTACTTAAGAACTCCCACTTAGATAGACATCCCTCTAATCCTCTAAGTGATCACGTGATCCATATCAACTAAACCATGTCCGATCATCACGTGAGATGGAGTAGTTTCAACGGTGAACATCACTATGTTGATCATATCTACTATATGATTCACGCTCGACCTTTCGGTCTCCGTGTTCCGAGGCCATATCTGTTATATGCTAGGCTCGTCAAGTTTAACCTGAGTATTCCGCGTGTGCAACTGTTTTGCACCCGTTGTATTTGAACGTAGAGCCTATCACACCCGATCATCACGTGGTGTCTCAGCACGAAGAACTTTCGCAACGGTGCATACTCAGGGAGAACACTTATACTTTGATAATTTAGTGAGGGATCATCTTATAATGCTACCGTCAATCAAAGCAAGATAAGATGCATAAAAGATAAACATCACATGCAATCAATATAAGTGATATGATATGGCCATCATCATCTTGTGCTTGTGATCTCCATCTCCGAAGCACCGTCATGATCACCATCGTCACCGGCGCGACACCTTGATCTCCATCGTAGCATCGTTGTCGTCTCGCCAATCTTATGCTTCTACGACTATCGCTACCGCTTAGTGATAAAGTAAAGCATTACAGGGCGATTGCATTGCATACAATAAAGCGACAACCATATGGCTCCTGCCAGTTGCCGATAACTCGGTTACAAAACATGATCATCTCATACAATAAAATTTAGCATCATGTCTTGACCATATCACATCACAACATGCCCTGCAAAAACAAGTTAGACGTCCTCTACTTTTTTGTTGCAAGTTTTACGTGGCTGCTACGGGCTTAGCAAGAACCGTTCTTACCTACGCATCAAAACCACAACGATAGTTTGTCAAGTTGGTGCTGTTTTAACCTTCGCAAGGACCGGGCGTAGCCACACTCGGTTCAACTAAAGTGAGAGAGACAGACACCCGCCGGTCACCTTTAAGCAACGAGTGCTCGCAACGGTGAAACCAGTCTCGCGTAAGCGTACGCGTAATGTCGGTCCGGGACGCTTCATCTCACAATACCGCCGAACCAAAGTATGACATGCTGGTAAGCAGTATGACTTATATCGCCCACAACTCACTTATGTTCTACTCGTGCATAACATCAACGCATAAAACCTGGCTCGGATGCCACTGTTGGGGAACGTAGTAATTTCAAAAAATTTCCTACGAACACGCAAGATCATGGTGATGCATAGCAACGAGAGGGGAGAGTGTTGTCCACGTACCCTCGTAGACCGAAAGCGGAAGCGTTAACACAACGTGGTTGATGTAGTCGTACGTCTTCACGATCCGACCGATCAAGTACCGAGCGTACGGCACCTCCGAGTTCAGCACACGTTCAGCTCGATGACGTCCCTCGAACTCCGATCCAGCCGTGTGTTGAGGGAGAGTTTCATCAGCACGACGACGTGGTGACGATGATGATGTTCTACCGACACAGGGCTTCGCCTAAGCACCGCTACGATATTATCGAGGTGTAATATGGTGGAGGGGGGCACCGCACACGGCTAAGAGATCAATAGATTAATTGTTGTCTCTATGGGGTGCCCCCTGCCCCCGTATATAAAGGAGCAAGGGGGAGGCCGGCCGGCCCTTGTTGGCGCGCGCCAGGAGGAGGAGTCCTCCTCCTAGTAGGAGTAGGACTCCCCTCTTTCCTACTCCTACTAGGAGGGGGAAAGGAAGGGGGAGAGGGAGAAGGAAAGGGGGGCGCCGCCCCTCCTCTCCTAGTCCAATTCGGACCAGAGGGGGAGGGGGCGCGCGGCCCCTCCTGGCTGCACCTCTCTCTCTCCACTAAGGCCCATAAGGCCCATTACTTCTCTGGGGGGGGGGGTTCCGGTAACCCTCCGGCACTCCGGTTTTCTCCGAAATCACCCGGAACATTTCTGGTGTCCGAATATAGTCGTCCAATATATCAATCTTTATGTCTCGACCATTTCGAGACTCCTCGTCATGTCCGTGATCACATACGGGACTCCGAACAACCTTCGGTACATCAAAACATATAAACTCATAATATAACTGTCATCGTAACGTTAAGCGTGCGGACCCTACGGGTTCGACAACTATGTAGACATGACCGAGACACGTCTCCGGTCAATAACCAATAGCGGAACCTGGATGCTCATATTGGCTCCCACATATTCTACGAAGATCTTTATCGGTCAGACCGCATAACAACATACGTTGTTCCCTTTGTCATCGGTATGTTACTTGCCCGAGATTCGATCGTCGGTATCTTAATACCTAGTTCAATCTCGTTACCGGCAAGTCTCTTTACTCGTTCTGTAATACATCATCTCGCAACAAACTCATTAGTTGCAATGCTTGCAAGGCTTAAGTGATGTGCATTACCGAGAGGGCCCAGAGATGCCTCTCCAACAATCGGAGTGACAAATCCTAATCTCGAAATACGCGAACCCAACAAGTACCTTCGGAAACACCTGTAGAGCACCTTTATAATCACCCAGTTACGTTGTGATGTTTGGTAGCACACAAAGTGTTCCTCCGGTAAACGGGAGTTGCATAATCTCATAGTCATAGGAACATGTATAAGTCATGAAGAAAGCAATAGCAACATACTAAAACGATCGAGTGCTAAGCTAACGGAATGGGTCAAGTCAATCACATCATTCTCGTAATGATGTGATCCCATTAATCAAATGACAAGTCATGTCTATGGCTAGGAAACATAACCATCTTTGATCAACGAGCTAGTCAAGTAGAGGCATACTAGTGACACTCTGTTTGTCTATGTATTCACACATGTATCATGTTTCCGGTTAATACAATTCTAGCATGAATAATAAACATTTATCATGATATAAGGAAATAAATAATAACTTTATTATTGCCTCTAGGGCATATTTCCTTCAAGGAGGCCCTGTGCGCCCGCCGGCTCAGGTCTTAACTGACTTGTTGGATAAGCTGACATCGTTGTTAACAACAGTGGCTAATCCGGCGGATGGGGATCAGCATAATGCGGCGGTTGCAAAATTGCGTGATGAGATAGCACATGCCAAGGAGGAACTGAACGCAGAAAACACGAGGATGGCCGAGGAGCGGGCTGCTTTGGATGCTCAGGCACAGCAGATTCAGTCGAAGTCTTACCGGCTCCTGCGAGATCAGAACGCTTCAAACGATGTCATGAGGAGGAGGCATCAGAGTCGTCTGCCCCCGGTTTACAAGGCAAGAAATCTCTTTAACATGCCAGGAGCAGGAACCAGTAACACGGCAGTGGTAAACCTGGTCAAAGCACTTGGGACGGGTACGCCGGTTCAGCCACGCACAACGGACCCGCCTTATCAGAACAATAACCCACCGCAGCATGTGCCGACGCCACCGGGTCATTACTCTAACCCTTTGGATAACACGATCGCTGCGGCATCACGGTTGGCAGCTCTCCCGGTTGAAGGTGAGTCTCCGACGGCGGTTGAAACACGGAGGGCTAGAGAGCTCCTTCAGACAGCTTTGGTTCAGCAGCAGGCTTATTCTTACAGTCGTGACAGGATTCATTCCACCCCTCGCACGAGCCGGAGTTACAGCAGACATATCAATGAACCGGCTGTGTCAAGCAGTGGACGGAACCATAACCCGCCCTGTGGACATAACCCGGCGGGCGGTGGTGCTGATGCTCAGAATGTAGTGGATCAGGGTAGAGCACGTCGAGAGGCCGAACTAGCGGCACAGTATGTGGCCCGTCAACCTACTCCGGTTCGTCCGACAACTTCGATGGAGCCCGGTGTAACCTTTAGGAATTTGGGCGTGCCATGTTTAGTGCCGGCTCTACGTAATGAGTGTCTGCCCAAGGATTTCAAAGGTCCTCGCAAGGTGCCTAACTATACAGCCGATTTACCTCCTGAGGCATGGATCGAGAGTTATGAGATGGCCATGGAATTGCTGGATGTTAGCAATGCTGCGTGTGCTAAATATTTCCCCCTGATGTTGGAGGGGACGGCCCGCACTTTGTTGAAGGGGCTCCCTGCCAACTCCATCGTGTCATTGGCCGAGTTAAAGGCCCGGTTTATCCAGAATTTTAAAGACACATGCAAGCAGCCCATGTCAGATATGGATTTAGTCGCCTGTGTCCAAGAAGAAGGTGAATCGACGACTCATTGGGTGCGCCAGGTCTCAACAATCCTGCACTCGTCGGATCGTATCAATGCCGATTCAGCAGTTTTAATGTTGGAAAGCAATTGTCGTTTCACGCCCCTGAAGCAGAAATTGGGACGGCTCAAACGCCACTGCAATGACATGGGGACACTCATGGCGGCTCTGGTTAAGTATGCTGACTCTGATGGTACCAAGGACCCCGAGTCTGATGACGAAAAGCCGGGAAAGGGAAAGAAGAGCAGCAACACCAAGGGGCAGCAGCATAACCCGGCGAACAGGGAGGCAACGGTAAGCGCAAAGCTGATAATAGTTTTGACTTCGTGGCTAACACCAATGCGCAGAATAATGGTCAGCGACGTAAGGGTAAATCGCCCCCACGGACCGGAGGATCCGGCTTCAATCTTGAACAGATGCTAAATCAGCCTTGCCCAAGACATGGTACACGAGAAAGACCGTCCGGGCACCTTTGGAAGGATTGTTACATTATGAAGGAGTACAAGAATTCCAATCCTTTTCAAGACAGTCATGGGCCAGGTGGCAGTTCAGGATCCGGATCTCACGGACCGGGTTACGGTGGCGGCAGTTCTAACTCTGGATTCCAAGGAAATCAAGGTAATCACGGCAACCAGGGTGGTTACAATCAGCAGAGTAATCAGGGAGTCAACAACAGCAACAGTCTGGTTATCAAAGCAACCCAAAGTAGTTGAATAGTGGGCAATACCATGTTTTCACCACAAGTTTATGTAAATAGGATCAGAAGCTTCATAAGAGGGCGGTGAACGCTGTTGAACCGGCAGTTCCCCGTTACTTGCGCTGGTCTGAGCATCCCATTGTGTGGAGTTGGGAAGATCACCCGCCCCGGGTTGATAATCCGGGTCACCTAGTATTGGTGGTTGCACCTCAGGTCGGATGATATAAGTTCACCAAGGTACTCATGGACGGAGGGAGCAGCATCAATATCCTTTATTATGAAACTTTCCATCGCATGGGGTTGATAGATAAAAATCTTAAACCGTCGAACACTGTTTCCTATGGTGTGGTACCTGGTAAATCGGCGTGCCCAGTTGGTAAGATAGCTCTAGAAGTCGCTTTTGGAGATGATCATGACTCTAGGTCGGAGACGCTGACCTTTGAAGTGGTGAAAATCAAGAGCCCTTATCATGCTCTGTTTGGACGGCCGGCTTATGCTAAGTTCATGGCCAGGCCTTGTTATGTTTATCTACAGCTCAAGATGCCGGGTTATAAGGGGACCATCACAGTGCATGGGAGCCGAAAGATAGCTTTGGAATGCGAAGAAGGTGATGCGGCTTATGCTGAGTCGGTTGTGCAACGGAGGAGTTAAAATTTTATAAGGACAATGTTGATCCGGCGGATATGACATCTTTGAAAAAACCAACTATAGAGAATGATCCGATCCTGAAGTTTAAGTCGGCAGATGATACCAAGATGGTTGATTTCGTTCTTGGCGATTCATCCAAGCAGTTCAACATCAGTGCTAATCTAGATCCAAAATAGGAAAGCGCGTTCATCGAGTTCATCCGTGAGAACCGGGACATCTTTGCATGGAAACCTTCTGACATGCCAGGTGTACCGAGGGAACTCACTGAGCACACTCTTAATATTGATCCCAAGTTTAAACCGGTCAAGCAGTTTCTTCGTCGCTTTAACGAACAGAGGCGTAAGGCCATTGGTGAAGAGGTAGCACGGCTCTTGGCGGCTGGTTTTATTGTTGAGGTTTTTCATCCTGAGTGGTTGGCTAACCCGGTGCTGGTACTTAAGAAGAATGGCACTTGGCGTATGTGTGTGGACTACACAGATTTAAACAAGGCTTGTCCGGTTGATCCTTTTGCTCTCCCTCGTATTGATCAGATTATTGATGCTACGGCGGGTTGTGAGCATTTGAGTTTTTGGATGCTTATTCTGGTTATCATCAGATCAAGATGGCAGTTAAGGACCAGGAGAAGACAACTTTCATAACTCCCTTTGGAGCCTTCTGCTATGTATCTATGCCTTTTGGGCTCAAGAGTGCCGAGACGACTTACCAGCGATGTGTGCAGAATTGTCTTCATAATCAGATTGGGCGCAATGTTCATGCTTATGTTGATGATATTGTGGTGAAATCCAGAAAGAAGGAAACATTGATAGACGATTTGAAGGAAACCTTTGATAATCTCCGGGTTTATAAGATGATGCTTAACCCGGCCAAGTGTGTTTTTGGTGTACCGGCAGGCAAGCTCTTGGGCTTTCTGGTGTCTAACAGGGGAATTGAAGCTAATCCGGAAAAGATCAAAGCCATTACTTCTCTGGCTAAACCGGCGTGTGTCAATGATGTGCAACGTCTGGCGGGTCGTATTGCGGCGTTAAGCCGGTTGGGAGAGAAGGCTATCCCTCTATATCAGATGATGAAAAGACAGATAATTTTGTTTGGAGTGATGCCGCTAATGTAGCATTCGAGGACTTGAAGAAGCAGCTGGCTGAGCCACCTGTTCTGGCTGCTCCTGTTGATAATGAGCCATTGTTGTTGTACGTGGCTGACAATGCCCGGGCTGTCAGCGTGGCTATTGTGGTGGAACGAAAGGAGGCAGGCAAGGAATATCCGGTTCAAAGGCCGGTTTACTACATCAACGAGGTGCTTATTGAGTCCAAACAGAGATATCCACACTGGCAGAAACTTGTATATGGGGTGTTCATGGTCAGTCGGAAGCTTAAGCAATATTTTTTGGGTCATCCCATCACTGTGGTTAGTTCTGCTCCTTTAGGGGATATTATTCAGAACAGAGAAGCCACAGGCCGGATAGCCAAGTGGGCCATTGAGCTTGGTCCTCATGGTTTGAAATATGTGCCTCGCACGACCATCAAGTCTCAGGCACTGGTGGATTTCATCAATGACTGGACAGAGTTGCAGATGCCCGAGGAAAAGCCAGATAACACATATTGGACTATTCACTTTGATGGGTCCAGACAATTGGAGGGCTCGGGGGCTGGAGTTGTGCTCGCTTCCCCTCGAGGTGATAAATTCTGTTATGTTCTCCATTTGATGTTCCCTTGCACTAACAATGCAGCTGAATATGAGGCCTTGCTTCATGGTCTTCGGATGGCTAGGGAGATGAACTTAAGCCGGGTAAGGTGCTTTGGTGACTCAGATTTGGTGGCTCAACACGTTTCTGGCACTTGGGATTCCAAGGATCCACTCATGGCGGCTTATCGACGAGAAGTGGATATTATTGTTGGTCACTTCAAGGGTTATCAGGTTGAGCATGTCGATCGGTGAAAGAATGAAGCGGCTGATGCCTTAAGACGGTTGGGTTCTCAACATAAACCGGTGCCGCCTAATGTCTTTCTTGACGTTTTGCATAACCCGTCGGTCAAGTTACCCACAGAGGAGGATTTGGCTATTCCTGACCCAGAAGCTCAGTTGGTGGTAGCTCTTCATGTAATCCCTGATTGGACGGTTCCATATTTGGCTTATATGACCCAGGGCGAGTTACCTGAGGATGAAACGTTGTCCAGGCAGATAACCCGGCGGTCCAAGTCAATGGCTATTGTCAACGGGGAGCTACATCATCGCAGTGTCACAGGAGCGTTTCAACGTTGTGTTTCACCTGAAGAAGGCTGTGAGATTCTGCGCGAGATTCATGAAGGAGATTGTGGCCACCATGCTGGCTCTAAGTCTCTTGTGGCCAAATCTTTTCGTCATGGATTTTATTGGCTAACGGCTCATGCTGATGCTGAGGATCTGGTCAGTAAATGTGACGGATGTCAGAAATTTTCACGATGAGCCCATGTACTGGCTCAAGAATTGAGGATGATTCCAATTACTTGGCCGTTTGCAGTTTGGGGGCTTGATATGGTTGGACCTTTTAAGAGATCCAAGGATAAGAAGACCCACCTCTTGGTGGCGGTTGATAAGTTCACTAAGTGGGTGGAGGCAGAGCCGGTCAGTAAGTGTGATGCAGCAACGACGGTTCAATTCATGAAGAAGGTGATCTTCTGTTTTGGCTTTCCACGCAGCATTATAACGGACAATGGTACTAATCTCTCCAAGGGTGCTATGAAAGAATTTTGTCAACGTGAGCATATCCGGCTTCATGTGTCGTCAGTGGCTCACCCCCAATCTAATGGTCAAGCTGAGAGAGCCAATCAAGAGATCCTGAGAGGCATCAAGCCCCGGCTTATGGTTCCCTTATAGAGGACGCCGGGTTGTTGGGTTGAGGAGTTACCTTCCGTGTTATGGAGCATTAATACCACCCCCAACAGATCTACGGGTTACACGCCTTTCTTCATGGTTTACGGAGCAGAGGCGGTTCTCCCTAGTGACATCCATCACGACTCACCTCGTGTGGCAGCTTATGTTGAAGCTGACAATGAAAAAGCACGTTAGGAAGCCCTGTTAGATGAGAGCGTGACATAGCGGCGGCTCGTTCGGCGATTTATCAGCAAGATCTGCGCCGTTACCACAGCCGCCGGGTTAAAACCAGAACTTTCCAAGAAGGCGATCTGGTGCTCCGGTTTATCTAGGATCAGACTGATATGCACAAGTTATCCCCACCTTGGGAAGGACCCTTTGTGGTCAGCAAGAATTTGCACAACGAGTCATACTACCTTATCGATGTTCGAGAGCACAAAGACTCACATAAATCGGAGGAGGAGACCCACCGGCCGTGGAATATTGCTCATCTTCGGCCTTACTACACTTGAGCCTATGGCTCTTTTGATGTACATATTTTTGACAATGTATATATTATGATCAATATAATAAACCGGCATCCCTGCTAAAGCAGGGCCTCTGTCGTTTTTTCCTTAATAAGTCTTTGGTTACTTGGGGGCTTCTGCTTTATACAGCAAAGTTTTGATTACCCTTTGATCTGGCTTATAGGCCGCACAGAAAAAAACTTTGGGGCTTGCTACCCAGGTTAAAGGGACCAAAGAGAGTCTGTTGCAAAAAACACGACTCAAACATAGGTACCCCTTGAGCACATCTCAAAATATTGCTTGGGGGCTCTTTGTTCTAAAGAACAAAGAGTTTTTATAACCCTTGTAATAGGCTTAAAAGCCAGGCTTGGAAGCCAGGTGTATTCACCTAAAACCCCGGGTTATCCTGCCTTTTTAAGTAAGCCACTCCGCCCAGGTAATCCTGGAATGACGCGCTGAACGTTTGACAAGTCAATCTTATGCAGACCCTGAACTTGTCAAAGTTAAAATGACGATTGGTTATGTGAGGTCCATCTTATAAGGTTTGTATATAGGTTTAACTCAGTGGCTGTGCGGCCCGTGAAAGCACTCGATTTTCGGCCTGGCAGCCCATGAAAAGCCTCATTTTTTCGATTGTTTTTATTCGACAGATCTTTTGAGGTTTATTTGATGAGGCTTATAATACTTTATGATTATAATTCACCGGTGTTTATTAACCCGTCCTGGCTTTTTGACTATAAGTCGCCAGCATGAGATACGATAATATCCGGAGTTTATTAACCCGGCCTGGTTTTGTTCATAAACTAGCAATCTATGATAATTACCAGTGCTCAAATTTTGGGTTATCACCCTTACTACACTGGCTTGGTAAACCAACAGTGTGATCAAGTATCACAGGTATGATATATTTTAAATTATATATGGATATCATTCAGTCCAGCCTGGGTTATAAACTATGATTCCCATGAATTTGTATTAGGCATTATAACCCGTCCAGCGGTAAACCGTCAGGACATCTTATTAATCTGTTGTATGCAGGAATAGATTCACATTGCTAATATTATAAGCATAAGTGGCATGTCTTAACATGGCGGATCAACAGTGTCATGCAAGGCAAATATGCGTGATGGCATAGCAGATCAAGAGTTTAAGCTAGCCTATTACAAGGCGTGTGATGCCCAAAAGAATAATTGTTTTAACAAGTCTTGCAGAGAGCAGATGTTTAGCCAGCCTCCGGTTTATGAATCTTGGCCTGGTGGATTTGAAGGTTGTGGATCATCTAGCGCCGGTTCATCTTCTTCTTCTCTACCCAGTGGCTGGAAGTCAATGGTTGTCCAATCGATCCCAGTTAAGGCTTTGAATACAGCTTCATCACTTATAAGTGGGGAGGGGTCAACATCAAGGGCATAAGTATGCTTACGGATTGGAGGAGTAAGGCTTGGCGCATCATACGTTGCCGCTTTAACTCTCTTATTGTTGGCATCGTAAACTGACTGATAGTATGAAAGATCGGTCTCCTCAGCCAATTTACTAGCAAGTGGGCGCATATCCCTCGTAAGGGCTCTGAGGTCATCAGTATTAAAATCTGATCCGTCCTCCTTTATGCTTGGGTAGCCGTTCGCCAAATCAGTCGGATCAAGACCAGGTATCCATGCTTTGGCCCGAGTTAGTGCGGTAAGAGCACCTGCCCTTGCAGCTGATCTCTTTAGCTCTTCAAACCGGGCAGGCATCATTGACAGCCTTTCCAATGTTTCCTTGATCAAAGTTGGGGGCGGCTTGTTATGGGAAGCTGTGCAGATGACCCGTTGTGCGCCGGTATATAATTGCTCTATAAGTGTATAGGCAGCCTTCAACTTTTTCCGCATATTCGAGCCAAGATGAGCAATGCGAGATCCTGCATCATCAAAAACGTCTGTAAACCGGCAGTTTATTGGATAATACATGTTTAAAGATTATGAAGAAGCTATTTACCAAAAACAGCAGCAGTCATGGCATTTATTTGCTGTTTCAAGCCAGTCAGCTCCTTTGTCACCGGATTAAGGGCTGCTTCAGCGTCCTCAGCCCTCTTTAACAGAGTTGTCTTTTCTGCATCCCAACCTGCCCGCTCGTTTTTGAAGCTTTCCTTTAGTTTTTCCATTGCTGCTAAGGCACTAGTCAGTTCATCCTTGGCCTTGGAGGTCTCTGCTTGTTGCGATTTAATATTTTCTTGGAGGTCGGCGATTTGGGATTCCTTCTTGCCTAGATCAGCCTGCAAGAGACAAGCAATTTATGAGATGACAATGCGTATTCAAAGTCCCAAGCACATAACAAGTATTATTCTTGGCACTTGGGGGCTAATGTCTATTGCTTCTTATCAAATTTTTTACAAGTCCCAAGCTCAATACAAGTATTATTCTTGGCACTTGGGGGCTAATGCATGTTTGCTCTAATTAAAAGCTATGGATTTTTCTTCAACTATCATCTCGGTGGTCAACCGGTTTACAAAAGATCCTAAACAAAATTTTTGAAGCCTTACATCATCAATAGTTCCGGTTCATCTTGAAAGTCTAAACCGGCCCTTGGGGGCTATACAAGCAAGAAGAGTGGTTATTCTACAAGTCCCGGTTAATATTGGCAGTCTAAACCGGCCCTTGGGGGCTACTGGAGTTGATCTATATGGTTCTTGGAAGTTTACAGAACATTCTATTCTCTTATGTCCAATAAACTTGGCGGCTAAGGGAAGAATATTTATGCAGAGTTAACAACATTTACCTCATATCGCTCCTTCATCATATTTAGTAAACTGGCTTCATAGTCGCGGCTTGTGTACAAACGGTTTAAAAACCCAGAATAGATATCTTGGGCGCTGAGGTGGGCACAACTTTCCATGTCTGCTTTCCACTTGCCTTTGTCAACAGCAGAAAATTCTTCTTTGGCACTATGTTTTGACACAGCAGTTTGCCTGGGGCTGTATAATTGACACCAGTGACCATAATATCGTCAGTGTGGTCATCGGCAACTTTAGTTGGGCTTGGCGGTTTATCAGCATGGATTAAGACAGATTAATAGGTTGTCGGAAATAACCCGCCTTAGGATGACATGTGTCAGAAGTATAAGAGACCTCTTGGCGGCGTTTACGAACCGCGTGTTCGGTAAACCGGAAGAAGTTACCACATGGCCGCTATGCCGGGTTGTGCGGCGAGCTTCGTGTTGCTGTTTCTTCAAAAGAAAGTTTGGATCCAAGTGAGCTAGAGGGTGAGAAAATCTTACTTTCCGGTTTGCTTGTCTGGTTTTCTGTGTGGGCAGAGGTTCTGAGCCGGATGAGAGAATAATTACCTCTGCGTCACTTGCACACCTGGCTTCTGCATCATCCTGATAACAATCATTGTCAATGAGGTGTATGAAAAAGGAGCCAAGTGAATCAAGTTCTACGTCTGACTCCGGGTTATCAATGTCATCATCGATGTTTAACTCGGCAGATTCGACGGCTTTCTTCTTGGTGGGCTTCTTGTGGACCTTGGTCTTGGGACGAGCTGTCTTGGCCGGTTTATCTTGCGGTTTCCTCTTCCAGAATGGATCATCACCCTGTTAAAAATTGAAACGATCATAAGGGAGTATTAAGAATATGGATTAAACAGGAGTTGGGAAATTCTTACAGCGGGCGGTTTATTTGTAGCGCAGAAAGGATTAAGCCATGTTTTCCTGCACTCAGCCACCGATATATCCAACATTTTCTTGACAACTTCAGTAACTTCAGCGTCAGTCAGCTGAATATCGATGTGGCATTGAGGATCTTTCACGTCCCCTGTGTATTCACACATTAAACTGGGGCGACGGCTTAAGGGTAGAATGCTCCAAGACACCCAGCAACGGATGAAATCAACGCCTGTTAAACCATTTGCCACAAAGGCTCTGAGCTTTCAAAGCTGTGGTGCATACTTGGCTCGTTCCTTTGTGCTGAGTCTTTGGGGGAGTAGATGTGTACTGCTAAGCCGGTGAGCACGGTAACCCGGCAGAGGATTCTCGTCAGCTGGAGATGTATCTCGGCAATAGAACCAAGTTTGATTCCAGTCTTTGGGATGGCTACGATGGTTAGAGTGAGGGAAGCTGACATCTTTTCTCTTTGGATTGACACCCCGCCAAGTTCAGTATTGGGCCCGTCCACAAATTCTGTATGGCGGTTTAAGTAGTAGAAGTCTCTGAACAGTTCGACCGTGGGCTCTTCTTGCAGGTAATCTTCACCGAACACTTGAAAATTGCAAATATTGGATACGGAGTTCGGTCCAATATCTTGAGGGTGAAGTTGGAGGAAATGAAGCACATCACGGATTTTTTTGATCCGGGAGGGCTGAATCCTCGACTCAGATGGTCAACAAAAACGATCACTTCCCCTTCCTTGGCTTCAGGAGGACATTCAGGACCAGGGACTCTCCAGTGGATTATTTCCTTTTTGGCTAAAGCGCCAGTAAGAACACACCCATTCAGTTTTTCTTCTATAACCCGGGATTGAACCCAGTCACATGAATAAAAGGATTTGGCCATTTATTTGATAACCTGGAAGAAAGTTTGTGCCGGTTTAAGATTCATGTTTAATCCGTTAAAGGTTAAAGGGCAGAAAGTATTGAAGCATGCAAAAGTGTTAAACCGGAGATTGGCATTATCAAGTCGCAGAGATGAGCAATTGGCGGTTAAGAGGGGACTAATGGTACCTGGCGGGTTATTATTTTCCGAGTTAAACCGCCTACACAGATATTGAAAGTATAGATCTGAAGTTGGAAAATGACTAAGTGATGAAAAATAGTTTTCACAGATTGATATCACAATTTCGGATCTACCGCGTGTCAGAAAAAGAAAATATATTCAGACCTAAATATTGGTACTTGAACAGTTTATGAAGTTCCAGATTGGGTTTTCTACATAAAAGAGACGATCTGATGGGAAAAGAAGGACTATGGCTACTACCGCACAGGAAAATATCAAGTTTGAATCCGCCATTTATGCTACAGTGAAGAACAGCACCGAACCTCCATGAGCTTGTGTGAACCCTAATCAGATCTACGGAGGGAGGAGGAAGAACTTACTGAGGCTGTTGAATGGCGGAGGCGCGCGAGTGGAATCTGATCCGAACAGGTTGATGCAGCGGCCAATGTTGAAGCAGAGGTGAAGCTTGACGGCGGCGGCTGAGCTCGAGCGCTAGGGCGTCGCAAGGAAGACGACGGGACGAAGAGGCACGGGGGGGGGGGGGGGAGTGAAAGGGACCCCCGGTCCTATTTATAAGGCGAATGGATAAGTGGCAAGCGCGGGAATTGAGGAGGTCAAAAAACGGATCTGTAAACGTGCAGACGCCTCGATTTTCGGAGATTCATTAAAGATAAGGAGATACATTAAAAGATTTTGGCTCTGTGTAAAATTAATGGCAGGTGACGTCATGGAGGATTATCATGATTCCAGAAGATGACGTCATGGCGAGTTATAAGTTTCGCGAAGGTAATGAAGGAGGGATTTTTTCTAAGTATTGAAGATTGATGTGAACAGGTTCAAATCAACCTGGGGCCTAATGTTGGGGATATAACTATTGAGTATAAACCACCCGGGAGGGGCCGGATTATACTCATGATGAGTTACCAATATTGAAGCCCATGAAGACATAGAAGATGGCGACTTACGAAGGAGACTTAGTAAGAAGGCCCAAAGCCCAGAGGCGGGTTAGGGCCTATAGATGTAAACCGCCATAGGTGTATGACTTGTATTGTAAGATAGGAAAGAGTAGATACCGAGCCGGACACGTTTATGAGCCGGCCGGGAATCTGTGAACCGCGGGGCGTCAACCTGTGTATATAAAGGGACGACCCGGCGGCGGTTTAGGGACATGAGACAACAGATCGAGAGCCAGGTTAAGCGTATTCGCTCCCTGGTCATCGAAACCCTAGCAGTATCACCTCAAACTGGATTAGGCTTTTACCTTCACCGCAAGGGGCCGAACCAGTATAAACTCCTCTTGTCCTTTGTCCTGTTTAACCCCTTTAAGCTAATCTCGTTGCGATGGCTCCACGACTAAGTCCTCACACTAGGGCATCTGCCGTGACAATTCCACGACAGGGATCCTCCCTGGGAATACTCCTGTGGTGTGGAAAATAAAAATTCCTCCCCGAATTCAAGTTTTTCTCTGGTTGATTGTAAATAATAAACTCTTGACCAGAGACAACCTTTGCAAGAGACAACATGTTGCAGATAAAACTTGCCTTTTTTTTTCTGAACATGAGACTTCTTGCCATTTATTCTTTTCTTGTGTGGTTGCTGCTGAACTGTGGAGAGTAGTCAGGGAAGTGGCCAGTATTAGTATTTGTGGTAATATACACAAATTGCTGACATGCTGGGCTAGCAAACCTAACACAGCAGCTTCCTTTGTGCAAGCTGCGGCCCTGTGGGCTCTCTGGAAAAGCAGGAATGACATATGTTTTAATCATGTGACTTGGATGGGTATGCAGGTGCTCGTGCGGAAAACTGCGAAAAACCTGTCCTTATGGGAGGTGGTCTGGCCAGATGCTGCCAAGTCGGAGCTAAAAGACATCATGCGGAAGCTGGAGCAAATGGCAAGAAATCCCCCACTCCTCCTATGGCCGGATCGAGGTTGATGGGGGGGGGGGGGGGATATGGGGGTGAAATCTCTGGGAGCAAGCTGATCATGCTTTGACTTACCCCCTGCGCCGTGGCGATCTCCAAAAATGCATGAAGAGCGTGGAGAGGCGTCGAGAGGGCTGGAGCTCCCGTCCTGCCTTATCTTAGTTTCTTTTCAGATTTAGCTTTCTTTTTTCGTCGAGGGGAGTTTTCCCCCGGCAGACATGTTGCTCTTTAGTTTCCTAAGCTCTTAGGCTTTGTAATACTTGATGGATACATGGTTGTGTACTGCTGGGTTTCATTGTTAATGCAATGGAGCCGGGGCTAGGCCCTTTTTCTCTTAAAAAAACTATATGCTAGTAATTGGTTCTATATTTTTTAATCATCTTTTCTACTTATAAAGGTTTGAGTTGATGGTGAGTTCACTTCTCCTGCCCTTCTTACATATGGGACATACAGCAACAATAGTTGACATAAAAAAATTGGCCAATGGGAGTCAAACCAAGCATGTCTCCTATTTCTTGCCGTCTAGGAAAATGTGAGAGCTGTTTACACATATAAAAAATGTGGCAGCAGACTAGGACACACAATCAACTCACCCAGATGACACTGTTCACCACCTGATAAAAAAAGGATGTCACTACTATTCACACATCGCACAGCGCCAGGGTTGTCCTTGTATCTTCATCATGTTCTTGATACTTCTCCCATTCTCCCAATTCTTCTCCCATTGATGTTTTTCTATATATATATAACGCCTCCAGCACGTCGGAGCGCCACTTCTGTATGTAGCTGGCAGCTTGTGCGCCGTTCCTCATTGCCATAGCCGCACACTTGACCTTTGGCCGTGAGGACATTTCCTACTCCTATTACTTGTAATAATACCAAACTGGCATTGCAATGTTAGAATGAGGAGAAAGCTATGGCATTGAACAGCTAGCACGGTAAAGTATCTTGGGAGCATTGGACATTTTTTTAATCAAGCACGAAAAAAATGGAATTAAGCCCAACATGTCTTAATTAATGTTATCGTTATGTCTATAATCTTGCATCGTGCACGGTGGGTCGGCTGTGAAGTAGTTTCGTTTAATTATTATGGCAACACTGCTATACACACGACACTCCACGCACGATCCGTGCACGATGGTTCACATCCAGCCATCGAATCAAGGAACAAGTGCATCACATCCATCAGATGGTTAATCGTTCATGCATCGTGCATGGTGGATCGGCTGTGAAGTAGTTTCGTTTAATTATTATGGTGTAGTCTAGGACTCTAGGTTGCCTTTATGACATTGCACATAAGCAAATGATCGATAGTGCAAAACAAACATACAGTTTTAGAAAAGGAGGAGGACCTCCGGGCTCTGTATCCGGACGATGCATGCACCCACTTTATTAATTATTCTCAAAAGACATTACAAAGAAATACAACAGTAAGTCTGAAGCCACTATCTAAGCAACATCTGTTGCTACTCCTATCCAATTGATGAAGGGATGCTGATCGTCCGGGCCTCATACCACAGACCTTGCAGCCATTCCTAACATCTAAGACCCGAGGCCTCAACTAAGCCACTTGGTGGGTATGGGGCACACACCGGTCCGGCGCGCTCTCAGAGGCCGTCGCTGCCAACTGCCACCACTCCATCTTCAGAGTTGTACTGACGCATCATCCTTGCCCAGTCTCGTTAACGTCGACGCCACCGCGGCGCCCAACGTCACCACCTCCCTGTGCGCGAACTGCTGAGGACGTCGCGGTCGCCGCCAGTAGACCTCAGCACCATGCCGCCAAGTACCACCAGCCGACACCGCTTGAAGTCTCTGGAAGATTTGTCATGCGTAGCACCTGCCGACCAGGCATGACAAAGTGTAGCACCTGTCGGCCAGGCATGACTTGACATCTCCACCGAAGCTCCGTGCAAGACGAAGCCGCTCCACCTCCTTCCTTTGACTTCAAGCGCTGCTCCGCGGACGATGCTCCCAAGAGAGAAACGATACCGCAGTGCCGCCATCGTCCGATCTGGAAAACCAGATCCTAGGGTTTCCCCCGGAGCAGCACGAGTGGGTCGACAGTAGTTATATGACAATGCCTTCATCAAGGTAACGGCGCAGAACGCTGCCATCGTCCGCCGTCGGCTCGGTTTTCACCGGCAACTATGTCTCCCCGACTCACAGCTAGGACTAGATTACAGATCTTGAGATCCGATTACCCAGCCTCAGGCCGACCACCTCCGACGTAGGAGATGACCACCACCGCCATAATCCTCGTGATGTGATGCAGACCTGGAGTGCTCCAGCGAGCTGTCGCTGAATCTGATGAGATGCAGCAGTTTGAGGACGTAACAACAGCCGCCCGCCTAGACCCGAAGGTCCTAGATCGAGCCCGGACGGGCCCCGGGCGCCGCTGCCCGCCATCCTCGTCGCAAGGAGGTCCAAGTCAGGCCGCCGCCGCCTCAGATCTCGGGACGCCAGAGGAGGTCCGCCGCGCACCACAGGGCCTTCGCCCAGCGACGTTACCGGCGGTGGCAGAAGGAGGGAGATGCGCGGGGAGTTGAGGGGAGGTTGGGTGGTGGCCGCCCGGTGCGGCCCGGCGGCGGCCGCACGGGGTCGGGAGGGAGGTGTCGGCCACAAAACAAACATACTTAACTAGGAAGTTTTGTTCTTTTTTTCTTTGTCCATAGGAAAGTACGAACGAGTTATGTTTTTATTTTTTCATAGTTCCGTAGTGTTGACATCAGATTTTGGCATGGTCAAAAACACAATTAAGATTGCCTCAAATGGAAAAGTGCTCAAAGTGAGAAAGTCCTGTATTGTTAAAAGGAGAAACTTTGATATTTGGCCCATAGCCATCCGATCTCATCTCTAAAGCCGAAGTTGTGTTTGAAGTACTGAGATCTTGTATTCAGAACACTATTCGGCTGATTACGTCTCCAAAACGGCCTCATATAGAAAAATGATCTACAAGAATTGTCTTCGTCTTGTCGAGTCGATTGATTTTGATATAAAATCCGTCACAATCCGAGTTCGTATGCAAAAATTAGAGCTATCGGAATGCAGCCCTGTCAGGAGGCGAAATATGGCGCGCCCCACCAGACACATGTCTGATGGGTAGCGCGAGCAAACAGATATTTTGCGTGACCGTTTTGGCCCAGAATATGGCTAGGAATCGAAAAACGTTCAACATGAAAGTTGTTCATCTCGTCGAAACGAGTAAATATGCTTTTGGGCGCGTTTTCATCTGAGGTAGTTTACTACCACAAAAAACACCCGCAAGATGCAGCCAATTTAAATTGAACAGTTTTGGAAAGTTCGGACAAAACCAATCCGAATTTGACTAGGGTTTTGGACGTGAATCTAAGATTTTTCCTTGCACGGGAATTCCAGCCGCCTCTTATGTACCTAAGGGGTGACGACTGATTAAACGACATATAATCGAACAAATCATATACCACTTTTTATCTTTTATCTTTTCTCCTTAACCCAAGTTCTTCTTCCTCGTTCTTCGTCTGTTCTTCTTGTTGCAGGGCGGCGATCCATGAGGCCCTAGGGGCGATCAAGTCAACCTAGGGCAGTCCATAGTCTCCGCGCGCCCTGACGGGGTCCCTCCCGGGCATGTGGGGTTTCAGGTCTGCAAAAGCACCCGCCGGATTACTTGCGTACCGCGTTTCCGGACGGGTCTCCTTTGACGTGAGCTGCGGTGCATCACCCCCGGCGTCGAGGGTACACGGTGACGTGTTTGTGTGCGAACACACTTTTTGGTGACTCCGCTAGGGACGAAGCTTCGAACGGTCTCCGGTCTGTTATTGCTAGGAAGAGATCGTCATCAAGTTGCTGCAATCCAGAAAGGTAATATGAATACCCAATTCTCCTTTGTAGATGCAAATAATTCATATGTTGTTGATAGATCGCCTAATGAGCATAATGTATCGGCTAGCCCTAGTTTTATCAATCATTCATTTAATTATGTGCAAGAGCCGATGCAACAAAATTTCCATGCTTCTACCTCATATAATTTTAGCAACATGCAACATATGTATTCCAACTCCCATGCATCGGCAACCCCACAAATCCTTATGCCGATGAACAACATGATGAATTTGGTTAATCAATTTGAAACACCTCATGTTAAAATTTCCAATAGCATACAAGAAAGTGTTTCGCCCTTTTATTCATCGGCAACTAATTTGGAATATGAGAATCCAACCTCGCCGATGGATCGGAGAATTGGCCATGCTACTACTAGCTATTTGGCCAGTTACTCTCAACCATCATATGCTACACCTCATGTTAGTGATTTTTCAGCACCGTACGCAACTGTAGATGTTCATAATTCGGCCCCACACCTTCATGGTAATAGCCAAATAAGTGAAAATTTTGCAGGAACACACGTGCCATCAGGTAATACTGTAGCATATAATGCATGCTCTACGCAATTCGAGAATTTCGGCAACACTCATGAATCGTTGCCGAAAGAATCTGAAAGTATTATGGAGCATTCCCTTCCAGAAGCCGTTGTGACTGTGTTAAAAAAGAGCTTGGCACAAAACAAGAGGATTAGTGCTCTTTGCCTTGAATAATATGAAAAGGTGTTGTTTCCTGATTATGCTGCAATAAAGGCTAGAGTTTTGCAAGAAGATGAAACTTCGTCAATTGATAGAATTGGCAAGAGAGCATATGGTTATACAGCAGTGCATACACCTCCACCTAGTTCTGCAGCATATTATACACCCCCTACACAGTTGCAAAATTTCGGCAACACTAACAGTTCTTTGCCGAAAGATCCTAAAAGCATTGGGGGGGGGAACTGATCTAGAGCGGCTGAAATTGAGAAGGGGGTTAAAGCTTTGCGCGATAGGGTACAAGCACTAGTAGAAAACAGGGCTTTCGTTCGGGCATGGCAAGCCCATTAGTCCTGGTTCAGTCACGAACCGGGACCCATGGGGGCATTCGTCCCGGTTCGTGAGCCCAGGGGGCCGGCCGGGGCCTCGTGGGCATTGGTCCCGGTTCGTATGGAACCATTTGTCCCGGTTCGAGGCACGAACTGGGACTAATGGGCCTCGCTCCTGGCCCACAACCATTGGTCCCGGTTCTTGGCTTGAACCGGGACAGATGGCCCGGATTTAGTACCGGTTCTAGCCACGAACCGGGACAAATGAGCTGCCTATATATACCCCATCGCCGCAGCAGAGCACTCCACAGTGCTCTATTTTTTCTGGCCGTCGAGGGGAGGGCATTTGGGTGCTCTAGCTCACCTCTTATGCACATGAGGTGTTCGATGAAATGTCTGAGCCACACTAGTTAATCTTTCTCCTCTCGAAACTCGACCTCCGAGCTCCATTTTCCCCGAGATTTGTCTAGGTTTAGCGGTCCGTCACGTCCCGTCCCCGTCTTCACCGCCGTCGATCTCCCGCGCCGATCTCGTCGCCAGCACCACCGTGGTGAGCCTCTTGTTCTTATCTTCTTTCTGAAAGAAAAAAAATTCTTACTTCAGATAGATACTTGTCTAATTTTGTTACTTTTATTGTTCCTTCTTATTATATAGTGCGATGGTTTTGGTATCCACCCCCGTCGGCCCTCGTCCTGTCTATGATTCGGATGTGGTATATATTATCTTTTTATAACTATTTGGTTCATTTATTGTTTATGACAATTATGCCGATCAACGTGTCATAGATTTTATTTATCTAGAAGGTGGTTGAACCGGAAATTCCAACCGACCCTATTGTCGAGAGGTTAAATTTAGTTGAAGAAGAAAATAATTACTTGAAGGAAAAAATAAAAAAAATTGAGGAGGAGAAGATGATATTGGAGTTGCATGTTGCGGATGTCGTCGATGATCACAAGATCAAGATGGATGCAATGCGGCTGAAGATTAGAAAGATTATAAAATATGCCATTCATACCGAGGCTTGGTATCATTATGCAGTTGGATCGATTGTTACCTTGGTTGCGATTATGATCGCATTTGTTGTTGCATTGAAATGTTTTACATAATTTCAATGTATGGTTTAATTAGATGCTCTGGAGAGCTATATATATGTTGTTCAATGAGAACTATGTATGTACTTTGGTTTTAATGTGATGATGAACTTCTATTAATTTGGTCACTTATCTATTCATGAGAGCTATATGTTGCCTTCAATTTCAGGGTCTTATAGCTCAAAATAATCAGTAAATGCATGAAAAATAACAAATGAAGTCAGAAAGGGTTGAAAATTGCTGATGTGGCTTTGAATGGTGCATTTTGAACACAGAAAAACTATGGAGTTCAAGTAAGTTCAGAAAAAATGAAATCCCTGTGTAGCAGACGAGTTTCCGTATGAAACCCTGATACTTCGAAAGAGATTGTCCGTTTTGTACACGAAGTGCATCCAGTTTTTGCCATAACCCTCTCTACGTTCTTGCACATGATATGTGGGTGAAATGATGATACCATGCCAACTTTTAACCTTTTCATAGTTGATTTGAAATGCTTTTCAATTTCAGGGTTTTATAGCTCAAAATAGTCAGTAAATGCATGAAAAATAACAGATGAAGTCAGAAAGGGTTGAAAATTGATGATGTGGCTTTGAATGGTGCATTTTGAACACAGAAAAACTATGGAGTTCAAGTAAGTTCAAAAAAATGAAATCCCTTTGTAACAAACGAGTTTCCGAATGAAACCCTCAAACTTCGAAAGAGATTGTCCGTTTTGTACACGGAGTGCATCCAGTTTTTGCCTTAACCCTCTCTACTTTCTTGCACATGCTATGTGGGTGAAATGATGATACCATGCCAACTTTCAACCTTTTCAGAGTTCATTTCTAGTGCTTTTCAATTTCAGGGTCTTAACAATAAATGCATGGAAAATAACAAATATCATAAAAAATAAATAAGTAATTAGAAACAGAATAAAATAAACTTTAACAAAATATATAAGTAGAAACAAAATAAAATAAACTTTAATAACATAAATAAAATTTATGAAACTAAAATTATCAACGTATTTTCTGTTCAAAACATTATAAGCAACCTCTAGTATTACTCAAAGTAAAATTATATAAAATTGATGCAACTAAAATTATCAAAGTTTTTTCTGTTCAAAATCATTAAAAGCAAAAAGAATTTTCATAAAGAACTTTTTTTGTTAGAAACTTTAATAGCAAAAAGAATTATCATAAAATAAAATAATTAATTAATTAGAAACAAAATAAAATAAAATAAATAAGTATTTTGTTGTAAGTAGAAACAAAATAAAATAAATAAAGCAAAAAAGAAAAGAATTAAACTGGGAAAAAAACGCCACCTACTGGGCCACCACGACCTGAATACGACTAGAAACCCACCCATGGGCCAGGATTCAGGCCCGTAGAAGGCCCAATAGGCCCACAGGCAGATACAGTGTGTTTAGGCCCGAAAGCCCGCATTTGAGAGGAGCTCAAGAGGGCAGCGGGAGTGGGGCTTATGAACCACTCTCGAGCTCCCTCAGCTAGCGAGGTGGGACTAAACTTTCGTGCCGCGATGCGGGCAGCACAAGGCCTTTAGTACCGGTTGGTGCCACCAACCGGTACTAAAGGCATACATTGGTACCGGTTCGTGGCACCAGCCGGTACCAATGCCCCCCTTTTAGTCCCAGTTTGTGCCACCAACCGGGACCAAAGGCCTCTGCCTCCCGCCCTTTGGGCTGCTGAAAAGAGGCCTTTGGTCCCGGTTGGTGGCACCAACCGGGACTGAAGGTGGGCTTTGGTACCGGTTCGTGCCACAAACCGGGACTAAAGCTTTTCCTATATAAGCCAGCACTTAGCATTTTTTTCAGATTTCATCGCCAGTTGCCGCCCGACGACGCCGACCCTCCTCAACGCCGCCAGGCTGCCCCGCCGCCGTCGCCGTCGCCCGTGCCCCCGAGCCCACGCCGACGCCGTCCGCCGCCCTCGAGCCCATGCCGTCGCCGGCCGCCGCCCTCGAGCCCATGCCGTCGCCGGCCGCGCCCCTGCGCCACGCCCCGACGCCGTCCCGCCCCGCCCCGACGCCGTCGCCGTCGCCGCGCCGCCCCTGCCCCGACGCTGCCTCCTCGCCGCCGTCGCCGCGCACCTTGTGAGCGCCGCCCCGATCCCCTCCTCCTCCTCCCTGTAATGGCCGCCGCCGCTGCTGCCGCGCCACCGCGCCCCTAGCTAGCTATTATATATGTGTAGTTTAGATTTGTTATTTAGTTGTATTATTTGGATGTGTTGTTAGATGTGTAGTTAATTTAGTTGTTGTAATTTAGATGTATTAATTTAGATGTGTAGTTTAGATTTGTTTGGTGATATTATTATTGAATATGCAAATGTTTGTATGTTCATATATATGCAAAGAATATATCAATTTTTTCATAGAATTTTTATGATTTTTTTCTGTTGTAATTTTGTTCATAGAATTTTTATGATTTTTTTTGTTCATACAATTTTCTTTGTCAATTTATGTATATGTTCATATTGTGTAGGAATCTGAAAAATGTGTATGATCAAAGTCATTTATGTATGTTCATATTTAGTAGAAAAAGAAGGAGAGAAAAAATGAAAATAAGAAGAGGAAGAAGGAGAAGAAGAAGAAGAATAAGAAGAAGAAGAGGAGAGGAAGAAGAGCAGAAATAAATAAGAAGATGAAAAAGAAGAAAAAAAGAGTAGAAGAAGAACAAATAGAGGAGAAGAAGAAGAAATAGAATAATATATTATTCTATTTTTTCTTCTTCTCCTCTATTCCTTCTTCTTCTCCTCTTTTTTTTTCTTTTTTTCTTCGATCTCCTCCTCTATTCCTTTCTTCTTCTCCTCTTTTTTTTCTTCTTCTTCCTCTTCTTTTTTTATCGGGTATGTCGTTGTCGATATACGTACCCCCCTCCCTGATAACTTTTAGTAAGTACTACTTAGAAAGTGTTTAATAGAATTAGTTAGAAAAATAATAGAACTAGTTAAACTAGCTAGTTTATTTTTAGTGGACAATTAAATATATATATATATATATATGAGAGGACAAAGAATCCCGACTGTTGTCGTGGGGGTCGCTTCTCCTTTGTTCCCGTGTGCTAGACATTTTCGTGTAATGCACTCGGGGACAAATGGAGGAGCGACCATCACCAACGGTTGAATGTATACACCACGTGAGCTGAGAGTTTTCAAGAAAAGACTCGACAAACCGATAGCCAACCCATGATGAATAATAATGATCTAATTTAGTTTTTGTAGTACATATATTTAATTGTACAACTTTAATCTTTGAATTATGAATGTGGGAAATATCATCATCGGACGATGAAAGTCTCCCGAGGGAGTGCGGGTGGTG
Source organism: Triticum aestivum (assembly GCF_018294505.1). Lineage (NCBI taxonomy): Eukaryota > Viridiplantae > Streptophyta > Magnoliopsida > Poales > Poaceae > Triticum > Triticum aestivum. The sequence goes on from NC_057802.1 coordinate 551,516,232, forward strand.
CCACGACGATCGAGGTTTGTGCGACAGGCCTCACCTGGACGATGATCGGCGCTTCAGCATTAAGCTCGAGGAGACCTTCGATGTTGAAACGGTACGCAACGGCGACAAGTGTTTTTTTCGTAATTAAGCATGACTTCAACTATTTCAACGTGTAATTTTCATCTTTTACAATTCGAGTATAGCTTATCCCATGCCATGCAAGACGCTATGTCTTGGAGAGGATGGATTTTGAAGACCATGAAAATTTTGAAACGAAGAAAATTCACCTAAGGACCCATCATGATGTGGATTTTGAAGTAAATCTGTATAATGCTGAGAGCGTAACCCATTTTGGTTGCAAAAATTGGGAAGCATTTTGCAAGATGTATGGTTTTGATGAGGGTATGCTTGTCACCATGGATCTTGGTGATCCTGAAATCGAGCAAGACAATATGGACATTTGGGTCCTTGTTGATACGCCTCCAGTTCTACCTCTATGTGAGTTTCTCAAACATAGTTATTAGCTAATTTATATTGTTTATTTTAAAATATTTGACAGCTTATTTCCGTTGACAACTTATTTTGATTGTTCAAACAATGTGCGAAACATGGTAGACAAAACCCAATACACCGATGGCTCCGAATTAACTTATCAGGAGAAAAATCATCTGGTCGGATTTTGTACTGATCTTGAGAATTACAATATCTACAATCAAACTCCTCAACATTATGGTCAATACGTGCCACTAGTGCACGTGTTGAACCACGGTAACTACCATGGAGATACCCTGGTAAGATATTTTACTATTACGACATCCGTGCATCTTTTGCATACTTCTAAAACTAGTACATCATTGCTAACTATGAAGTTATTACTATGTTTTTCAACAGAGAATCCCAGAGGATTGTGTGCCTCATTTGATGTATCAGAATGGCAGCCTTCGTGTTTCGAACATATATCCAGGTCATCCTACGAATCTCAACTGTCCATACCGGATTTCTAAAAGAAGTGGAGACATGCTAATCAGAGAATGGAAAAAATGTATGGACAGTCGTAAGGAGGTTCTTGGAAGCAAAAGGAAGCGAAGCGCAAGAATTGGAGACAGGATGATCTCCATTCTCCATAATAGAGAGTCAGGGTCTATATTGTTTTATGCTATTTTACCTTAAAGAGGGTATTTAGGTCCTACCTAATACTGATGATCATGTGCTAAGAACAAAGTAGGGTTGGTTCGATGACTATCAGGATGATGATCGTATGACTTGTTATTAATAACGAGTAGAAGTTGTATGATGATGATTAGTAGGACTTGTTATTATGATGATGCATGATGCGAGCATGAAGAGTTATTATATATCTGTGGATGAAATGAACATGGATTAGATTGAAGTGAAGGCAACGTGCATGTGGTGCATGTCGTAAGTAGTACAATCCAAACTTGATCAAGTTAGGATTAGTATTACTTTCGACATGCACCACATGTTGCCTCACTTCAATCTAAGTCATGTTTAGGCATAGCAGTAGCAGTAGCACGGAGATAAGAGAGGACACATCTCTCTATTAGCTACCTATACCAACCTAAATTAACCCCCAAAACCCCTAAACCACCTCCTTTAAAAAAACCAGCCGCTGAAATGCTGACGCGTGGAAGCTTATTGGTCCCGGTTGGTGCTACCAACCGGGACCAAAGGCCCTCCTGCCTGGGCTCGCCGGAGCGGCCATGTGGAGGCCCATCTGTCCCGGTTTGTATAAGAACCGGGACTAAAGGCCTAGGGCATTAGTAACGACCCTTTAGTCCCGGTTCCCCAACCGGGACAGATGGGCCTTATGAACCGGGACAAATGGGCCTTTTTCTACTAGTGAAGTGCTTCGCAAAGAGAGAATTAATAGGGAATTGGCCCAAAGAAAACAAGCCTTGCCAATTTGTAGAATCAATAAAAACAAGGATCATTCGGAACATGAAAGTGCTTCGGTTGAAAAAGCCGAATCAAGTAGTATATATTTCGAATCCATCAAATCCAAAGATGCAAGTATCATTGAGAAAGGTCATGGCAAGCATAGGAAAACACCCGTGCTTGATTTTTCTGAAGTTAATGGAACCTACTTCCTGCTCTATGAATTTCGTGCCATAGAAATTGACAAGCCTCAAGGACAAGAGCAAGTATCCGAACAAAGTTCGGCTGATAAGGATCTTCAAAGAAATGATGCACGGAATCAAGAAAAAGATGATGATAAAGCATTGGGGAGCCATCCAAATATGGAGCAAGATATTGTTCAAGTCACACCACCATCATGCTTTCCCAACATATTTGAAGAGGTATTCCTAGCAATTAAATTTCCTATTTTCAGATTTGGTCACAACTTCATAGTTGATGCATCTATTAGAAAAATCATCATAAGTAATTATGAAAGACCAAAGAAGAAGGGTAATTTACTTGTTAGCAATAAAGTTGTTATTGAGCATATCGGCAACCCATTGCGCCATTTGTAAAGACCGATAGTGACTCTTATTGTTGCAGCCAAGGCTTTCCGTATTGCTTTATCTAAATTTCATATCTAATTGGGTAGCTTGCTTATTAATTACTTGGCTTGCATTTGGTCTCCATTGAGACATGTATGCTCTAACTATTTTCGTTTCAGCAATTTGAAGCCAAGGTTAAATTCTTTTGAGAAAACCGATGCTACTATGATATCTTATCGAAAGACATCAGATATAGAGTGCAAAACACATTGCATAGCCGAATGGGGAGATTCCAAATCTAAACCATTCGTTTGCTTACCTCCAAAGCCCTTCTCACATCAAGACCGGCTAAGAAATAAGAAGTATACCTTCAATTCAAGTATGTGTGATCAAATATTTGATTTGTTGCTGAAAAATAATTACATAAGAATTCTTGATCACCATGTTGAGCCATCTATCCAAGGACGAATGTATTGTAAGTTGCATGATTCGTTCAAGCATAATTTTGAGGATTGCAACATGTTTCGTCAAATAGTTAAATCAGCCATTGAAAAGGGACGATTGAAATTTGTTGAAACACAAAGAGATGACCAGTCTATTCCGATTGGTCCTGATGGCAAAAAGTTTTTGCATCGGGTGCTTCAAGCCGATCCATTTAAAGAGAAGGTAAAGGCTGCATGTGACGGGGTCAAGCTTTCAAGTAAAGAAGTTGTTCAAGAGCACAATGAAGATATTCTTGAAGGCGGGAACTCCCTTAAGGTTGTACACAAGACGCCAAGTACTGGGGGGCAACAAGAAAATTCAAAGATCGATGACAGCAAACCAAAAGAAAATAGAGGCCGAAATAAGTGCAAGTCTAAGAGATCAAGAATCACCTTTGCTGAACTATTGGATAAATATCAAAAGAAGAGTGAAGAGAAGAATGCTTATCGGCCAAATCATGCAAAGAAACCAAGGTCACCCCCAAGGCGCAAATATGAGAATCAGTATCGGCAAAGTGAGAATTTTAATGCAGCATATTCATATCATTATTTTGGGCCACCAATGCCAATGTCGTGGATGCCTCCCCATGCTCATTTAAATATATATTCATCATGGGACAGGTATGATACAAGGGCACCTTCTCCATCTTATTTTAGACCACCTCACCAACACTATGCACCTCCAAGAAGATCAACATTTGAACAATCACGCGTCAAAGACCGTTTCAATCATAAGGAATCGGTCCAGAGCTCAAGGAAGAAGAAAGAAGTGGTCAAGCAAGTTTACCGCATGAAAAGAGATGGTCGTAAGTGTGCTCCTTCAGATTTGATCTCAAATAACAAAGAGCCGATTAAAGTGTTGACATTGGCTACAAAAGGCAAAGAAGTGAAGCAATCAATTGATAAAAATCAGAGTGCCAAATCTGAACAAAAGAAGTTGAGGTTGCACAAAGCCAAAAAAGAATTTCCATTGGTCAAAACAGAATCACAGCCGAAATGCCCACTCGGCTTATCATATTGGCAAAAGAAGGAATTACAGAATCTTAGTGCACAAGAGCTGATAAAGAAGAACATGGCATGGGTTCCCAAGAGGATCAATCAAAAGAAAAATGATGTGCATGCTTCTATTGTAACAAGTACAACAAAAGTGAAGAAAGAGAAGGATGGAAGCAACAAACAATTAAGCTGAAGGTGTGCATCACAACATCAGAATCTTCGGTTAGCACATCATCCATTCTCTTCAACCATGCCATTGATGTCTTTGCCATGGAATTCATCCCTAGGTATGATCAATTACCATCCATGGATTTATTTTGATCCATGGATGCAACATAATTTTCTATATCATGAGAGGGTATTACCAAATCACTATGCATTTGGTTAGTTACATTTTTGTTGCTAATACAAAGGGGCCGAAATATTTTATTGCTATTTCATTTGTTTACTTCGGCTATTCATGCTTTGGTGGGTGAATTCTACATGGACCTCATGGTAATGGCCGATATGTATCTATCGCCCTAAGAATATATCTAAGAATGGCCGGTGTGGTATTCTAACATCGTCCTTAGTTTGAGTAGAGATTGAGATAAGTGCTTGCATAAAAATCTGTCAAATTGATGCCATTGAAGATATTATGCATAGACCAATTCACCAAAACTGCAAAGTGGACTCACGTTTTGATTGGGTGAGCTTTAGCTTTTTAGTTTTCAGAATTTACGTAAAGCCAAATCATGGTTGATTTTATTATCGAGCATCATATTGACATCATGCATAATACTGATTTTAGCTTTATCTCTCTAGTACCATGGTGATTATATATTGATGGTTAAATTTGTAGCAATGGCCAAGGTGTTGGTGTTGTTTATATATCTCCTCATGGTGCTGTTTTTGAAGCCTCATGCCGTTTATAGTATTTCTGCACAGATAATCAGGCCGAATATGAAGCATTGTTATTCAGCTTAGAGATGTTGTTTGCCATAGGTGGTACACATATTGAGGCTTTTGGTGATTCGTTATTACTAGTGCAACAAATATCCAAAATCTTTCAATGTTTTGACGAATCACTTCATGTTTATCTTGATAAATGTCAAGATATAATTTCTACTTTGGATTATTTTAGCATTGCTCATATATCTAGACATGACAATTGGAGAGAGTCCGCATAGTAAGCATCCGGCTACCATGTTGGTCATGGTGTATTGCACATCTATCAATAGCCGATGCTTATTCTTGCCAACATAGGTAAGGTTGAATTGGAGCTCACCACCTCGGCCACTAATGAAACTTTTATGCAGGTGAAGTAAGGATTGGAGGAAGTTCATTCTTGATCATCTGCAAAATCCTAGTGAAAGGGTGAACAATATGTGAAAGTGCTAGTTATCGACTAGAGGGGGGTGAATAGGCGATTTTTATGGAAGTCTTCAAAACACGAGGGCTTTGAAGACAAACAGTACAAATGAACCTATTGATATGTAGCGGAAGGTAGACTACACTAGACAAGCCATAGTCAAGTAAGCAATAAAGTGAAAGCACGAAGACTATCAGCAGCTAGGTAGTAAAGATCAGGATGGAAGATAGTGCGAAGCCAAACAGTAAACAGTCTTCACTCAGTGAAGTCAATCAGATCATACAGGCAAGCAATGACTTCATGAAGACAAACTGAAAGTAAAGGGAAGTGAAGGATAGAACCAGTAACTTGGTGAAGACAAAGATTTGGTAGACTAGTTCCAGTTGCTGTGACAACTGTACGTCTGGTTATGGAGGCTGAGATTCAACTCAGAAGACCGCGTCTTCACCTTGTTCCCCTTGAGCTAAGGACACATAGTCCTCGCCCAATCACTCTGGTAAGTCTTCAAGGTAGACTTCCAAACCTTCACAGACTTCGTTCATCGGCAATCCACAATGACTCTTGGATGCTCAGAACGCGACGCCTAACTGGCTGGAGGATTCACAGTCCTCAAGTGTAACAAGTCATCAGATCACGCAGACAGAAAGACTTCAGTGATGCCTAACACTCTTTGGCTCTGGGTGTTTAGGGCTTTATCCTCGCAAGGATTTCTCTCTCAAATGCTTCGGAGGTGGGTTGCTCTCAAACGACAAAAGCCGTGCACTAACTCTGAGCAGCCACCAATTTATGGTGTAGGGGGTGGGCTATTTATAGCCAGGAGGCAACCCGGCCTGATTTGTCCGAAATGACCCTGGGTCACTAAGGAACTGACATGTGTCCAACAGTCAGATTTCAAACACACGCGGCAGCTTGACTTGGGCTACAAGTAAAGTTGACTCATCCAGCTCTGGATGGGATTTGCTCTCATTTTCTTCGCTCGAAGACATAGGATTTGGTTGAGCATCACATCAGCCACTCTGGCTTTGTTCACTTGGACCCCACTTAACAGTACGATGGTTCCTATGACTCAACAAAGAAGAAAAGGAAAATACGAAACAACTATGTCTTCGTACTCCATAGTCTTCACATGAATGTCTTCTCAAGTCATAATCTTCGTTGTGAATATCTTCACAGACCACCATTGTCTTCAATGTCTTCACACATTTTTAGTGGTCATTTCTGGTAGGTAAACCGAATCAATGTGGGACTACTACCTGTGTTATCCTGCAATTCTGACAAACACATTAGTCCCTCAACCAAGTTTGTCGTCAATACTCCAAAAAAAACTAGGGGTGGCACTAGATGCACTTACAATCTCCCCCTTTTTGGTGATTGATGACAAACTGGTTGAAGTTTTCAATGGGCATAAAAGTATGTGAAAGTTCGAGAATTACGGCATTATCTTCATAAGAAGTGAAGGGCTCCCCCTGAAGATGTGCATATAGGTAGTTTCCTTTTGAATGCAAATGCGCATGGCAGGTTTTACTTTGTGGAGATCCTCTTCAACTTATGAAGACAATTCATCATGCATATAAAGATATAACGAATAATGACATGCATAATGAAAAATGGACGTCTGCTGAATGGCTTCAGGCGGAATTTATCATCGCATCATAGAGTAGCAGAAAAAGTAGTAGACGACCACCGACTTTAAGTGTCACAACCCAAAGAACTAAATGTATCAAAAGACGAGAGTTGTAAACACTTGGCAAAAATAATGCAACCACCCATAAGGACCCGCTTGAAAACTATCAACTCATACGCTTCTCCCCCTTTTGTCAGTAAGGACCAAAAAGGTTTGAAGACATAGAGTATCTACTCGTTCCCATCAGGAGTAGATGCAGGTGCATGGTCGACGTTGGATTTTGGTGGTGCTGAAGGGCCTGGCGCAGTGTCGAGATGCAGTGAAGCCATGGTTGGTGAAGTGGCATCGTCTTCTTCATCGACGACTCTCGCAACAACAGTTGCAGACGAAGATGAATACTCTGAATCTTCTATTGAGGGAGTGCGACGCCAGCTTGCATTCTGGGGAGGACTAGCATCAAACTTGAAACCTTTAGCGAAGCCATCTTCGCGAAGATCTTCTTCAGGGCAGAAAAGGGTCAGACTCTTCCAGGACCTCCGACAGGCTTCATGGGCAACGAATGAGTTCTTGGTGGCCAAGTTTCTGATGTGATTGATGTCCACCATAATACTCTGCATCTGACGCTTTAGCCAGTAATGTTGCTTGTCCTGCTTCTGATGTAAGGCCACAAGAAGCTCTCGGTCATTGAGTGCACGAGAACGCTTCCGAGGCCTTTGAGCAATGGTACTATCAGTGGCTTCGGTGTTTGCACGATGGGGCACACGCATATTGCCAGCCAGGCGATAGGCAGGAGTTGCAGCATTGGGAACATGAATCCCCTCCATTGGTTGTGTGAAGCTTTGATGATCAGCATTTTGAAGACATAGAGGCGTCTTGGCAGGCTTGGGGTAGATGGCTTCAACAGGCAAATCAACATCAGGCAAAAATACAAGATGATTGCGTGCTGAGGGCTGATAGTCAACAGTGGAGTGAAGCTTAATGAGACACGTCACCCATGGAGCGTAAAACTTCAGGCCAAAAAGATCAATTCCAGACGCAGCTAACTGTCTGATGAAGAAATCCTGGGAATTGAATCGAATGCCATGGATGATGTAGAACACCAAAGTTTCCATGGTTCCTTCAAGTTTGGCGTTAGAAGTATATCCCTTAATTGGCCATAGAGTACGCCTCAGAATATGATAAACTGTGCGGGGCAAGTACTCGAGGTCTTTGACCAAGAACACTTGGGGGTATTCAGCATCTTCGGGCAGTGGCTTCATCATGCTGAGCATCTCACTCATATTGGGTTCAGGCCTCTTGAGGATGTTTTGTAGTTCTTTGCGATGAAGCTGACAACCAGGCTCATAGAATTCTCCTGGAGTGGGCAGGGAAATAAGCTCAATGTTCTCTTGAGCTTTGGCTTCATGATTCACATCTCCTGTCATCCACTCAAGAACCCATGTGTTCGGATCCATGTTGTAGCCGCGAATATGAAGTGTGGCATAGAATTGCAGCAGCAGTTCTTCATTCCAGTGCTCCTTGTCAGTGACAAAGGGCAGAAGACCAACCTCCCTGAAACAGTCAAGGGCTTCTTCAAGACAGGGCCGCCCAGCAATAGCTTCACAATCAAGGCGCATGTGGGGAAAGATTCACCCTTGATTGTATAGAATGCAGGAGTAGTAGATGCGCTGCTGATGGCTCCAAAATCGATCAGATGAGATCTTTGGCTTCGAGTAAGGATTCTTGGCGCTATCAAAGAAGGTGTTGTGGGCTCTGAAGCTATGGACGCTGAACGATCCAGGCGATGTAGAGGTACCTGGAAGCCTTGGCAGCCTTGGCTTTGGCTTCTGAACTTGTGGCCTCTGCTCCACATGATAGTCATATTGAGATCCGGGAGCAGTGGGAGGCACCATGATGGGCCACCGAACTATGACAAGTTCGCCACGATTGTAGGCCAGTTTAATTGTGTAGGGCCTTGGGGCTGGAACAGTGGCATCAGCATCTGCAGTGACTTCTGGTTGTTCATCAGCTTCAGGCACCTCACTAGCTTCAGGCGCCACATTATCTTCAGCCATGACAGTGTCATTGGCTTCAGCATCATTGGTTGTGGCCGCCTAAGTAGTTTCAACCTCCATTTCTTCAACAACAGGAGGGTCGGGCACAGACTCATTCTCCTCGAGAATGACTTGATCAGTGGTAGGGGGTGTGGCAACTCTTTCTTCTCTTCTTTCTTCTTCGGCTGATGCAGCCAGAATGTCTTCAGCATCTTTGGCTTCAGACTCGGAGACATTCACAGCTGGGGTGGCTTCAGGGAACACTTGACGGGCTACTGTGCTTTGTTGCCGTCCCCTTCTGGAATGCTCGAGATGGCGACCTGTGGCCTAAGGCCTTTGCGAAGCCTGCGGAAAGTGGGCGATGCCTGTGGTGACGGAGTGGTCTGGACCATGTAGTTATCTTTGTCAAGCATCGGAGTGGTGTTTTGAGGTGGTGGAGTTCTGGGTGTTTCATCAAGAATGGGGGTGTCTTGTTGAGGGCGATCGGCCCACGAATCATCCTGAGTGATTGGCGTCAAAGGGCGACCAATACTGATGAGTTCGCTGTTCGTAAGAACAGGCGATGATACCATTTGGTGCTCGTTGGAGATATAACTACTAGTGTAACCCGCCCAGGAGGGGCCGGGTTACGCTATGGATATTCATCATATGAAGCCCAATATCAAGCTTGAAGATGGCAGTTCAATAAAGGGCCTAAAGCCCGTAGGCGACTTAAGGCCTGTAGTAATAAACCGCCGTAATGGCATGACTTGTGTTGTAAGGCAAGATTAACTAGTCACCGAGCCGGACACTGTTTATGAGCCAGCCGGGACTCTGTAGGTCGCGGGCCGTCAACCCATGTATATAAGGGGAGGACCCGGCGGCGGCTTAGGGCAAGTAACATCAAATCGGTAGCCAGGCATAGCAGATTCGCTCCCTGGTCATCGAAACCCTAGTAATTCCACCTCAACTGGAGTAGGCTTTACCTTCACCATAAGGGGCCGAACTAGTATAACCCTCGTGTCCTTTGTCCCGCTTTAACCCCTTTAAGCTTCCTAGTTGTGATGGCTCCATGACTAAGTCCTTTCACGAGGACATCTGTCGTGACTATTCCACGACAGTTGGCGCCCACCGTGGGGATGGCGCACGGTGGATTTGAGTTCTTGAAGGGCAGCTTCGAAGGGCTCAAGGGATACGCTGTGGGCTGGATGACCAAGAGTCGTCGCGGCAAGCTCTACATCGACGACGCAGGCTGGGGACCCGACGCCGGCTCAATCGAGTATGGGTACCGGGTCCCCTTCGGAGGAATCCATGTTTTCATTGGCAAGATCGGCGAGCCGGGCCGTGAGCCGGACATCTGCACCGACCTCATCGAGACGGCTCAGCGTGCGAGACCCTCCCGGACTCTGCCTGCCTTGAAGCGTGCTTTCGTGGGATGCATCCACGGAGGACTCTCTGAAGGATCTCGATCTGGCGATGAGTCGGCCATCTGCTCTGATGGTGAATTGTCCACAGGTGAGACAGACTCGTTGTATCAACTTCAAGATGGCAGGCTTGGGGGTTGTTCCAATGGTGACAGTATTCCGGAAACTTTTGAGCCGCCAAGCCTGGTTGGAATCTTCATGGCCGGCACGCAACCTGTTCAAAACTCCGCCGCTGGGGCAGGAGGCCCTGTGCACTCGCCGGCTCAGGTGCTGATGGATCTCACGGATAAGATGACTGCCCTGTTAACCGCCATGGTCGTCCCAGCGGATCAAGCTCAACATGATGCAGAAGTGGCACAGTTAAAGCTGGATATAGCGCAGGCCAAGGAAGAGCTGGAAGCGGAAGGCATCAGGATGGCTGCAGAACGGGCGGCTCTGGACGCCCAGACTCAGCTAATCCAGGCGTAGTCTTTCCGGCTCACAATGGATCAGAATGCATCCAATGAGGTCATGAGAAGGAGGCATCAGAAGGCTCAATCTCGGCTCCCTCCGGTTTATGATCCTCGAAACCTCTTCAACACACCCGGTGCAGGGCCTAGTAACCCGCTAGAAATCACGGCACCCGGGGTTGGAACGCTGGTTCAGCCGCAAGTGATGGGGCCTCCCAGTGTGAATACTGCCCCACCTCGATATGTACCAACACCACCGGGTCATTATTCTAATCCATTGGAAAACATGATCGCTATAGCGGCACGACTAGCGGCTCTCCCGGTCGAGGGCGACTCTCCAACGGCGGTCGAAACCCGCCGGGTCAGAGAACTTCTTCAGACGGCTTTGGCACAACAGGAGGCATATTCATATAGCCGGGACAGGATTCATTCAACCCCTCATCTAAACCGGAGCCCAAGTTATAGCAGACACATGGTTTCAGCGGCCGGCTCAAGCAACGTCCGGTGCCGTGACTTGCCAGGAGGGCATGGCCCGGCGCATAATGGAGCCTTTAACGCGGTAGATCAAGACAGAGCACGTCAAGAGGCTGAACAGGCGGCTCAGCTGACAGCTTACCAGCCTTTTCCGGTTTACCCGATAGCTTCTATCGAGGCAGGCATAGCTACGAGGACCGGAGGTGTCCCTTGTCTGGTGCCGGCTATCCGTAACGAACGTTTGCCCAAAGATTTCAAAGGACCTAGGAAGGTACCTAATTACACGGCTGATTTACAGCCCGAAGCATGGATTGAAAGCTACGAGATGGCTATGGAGTTGCTGGAGGTCAGTGAAGCGGCGATGGCCAAATACTTCACCATGATGTTGGATGGGACTGCCCGCACTTGGTTGAAGGGACTGCCACCTAATTTGTAACACCCCAAAATTTTGACCTTGTTTTATTAATTAAAATTTTGCCAGGAAATTAAATTTTTATTTTCTGGATTTATCTTTTGATTTCAGACCCCTCTTCCCTTTAATACTGTGGGTTTTTACCTCAAGTGGAAACTTTCCAAAAAAATATTATTGGACTTGTATACTCTCTCAATAAAACAATTCTTTATCAGTGAATTTATTTGCATAATTGTTTTTCCTGAGCTTTATTCTTTTAAAATGATTTTTCATAAATTTGGAGCCTCTTTTGCACTGCAACCATTTGATAAATGCATTTAAAATTTTCACCAAAATTTAGGGATGTCATGCGGTGTTTTTAAATCACCCTGATGCAAAAATACCTTTTATTCATTGGAGATTTTAAGCTCTACCCTTAATTTTCAAAACTGGTCCAGTTGGTAAAATTGCACTTCAACCCATTTAAATATTTCTTGAAAATTTCCACCAAAATTTGGGGATGCTAGTAGGAGTATATTATTCAATTTTGTGCAAAAACCCACTAGTGTTCTTTGGAAAATTTGAGCAAAACATCCTCTTTTGCTCTCTGGACCAGATTGGCCTTTTCTACTACAACTCCATTTTGTATTGCTCTGTTGCCCATGATTCTTCTTCTTGCTTATAATCCTCCCTACCAAACCCTTAAGTCCAGGAGAATGGACCCATTGGAGTATTTTTGGTTCATGAGATAATAACCTTTAGTTTCTGCCCAAAATTGGTTTTCTCAAATATTTGCACTAACAAGTTTCTGGTCTTGACCAACTAACCTTGCCACCCTCTTTATCATCTAAAGATAATATGATCTGGAGAGTTTGGCCACCCCAAGAGTTGCCTGGATGCCCTTAGCTTTTTGTCGAACACTTTGTGTGCATAGCCAGAATTGGCATGAATTTTAGTTTACATTATAAACTTGATCCCCTGACCTAACCACCATGTCAATTAACCTCCTTGCAAACTCTAGCATAGTCATGTTAATTGCCAACCTCGCTCACGCACTCTAGCCCACCCTGGCATTCTGTCGAGCATGTCGCATGCGTGCGCTGGGCGCGCCCAGAGCGCGCATTTTGCACGTGCGTGCGCACGGGTCGCCGTGTCGCGCCCCTGGCCTTTGTTCGCCCGCAGGGCCGCGCCCCGGCCTCGCCCACTCACCAGAACACTCCAGGCCGCCCCTGGAGCCCCACAGTGCCGCCGTCAGGTCGGCCATGGCAGCTAGCTGCCGGCCACAGCGGGCTCCTGCCATGGACGGCGCCCGAGCCACCCTCACTCGCCAGCTCGCCCCTGGAGCAGTGCCCGCTCGTCAGCTAGCCTCTGCCGCCATCCCCAGCCTCGACACGTCGCGCTGCAAGCTACAGAACGGCGGTTCGCCGTTCCTATCCATTGCCGCCGACGATCTTATCCCCGGCCACCGCGGAACCGACTTAGATACGCTATAAAAGGGGCCCCCGAGCTCGTCCAGTCCCTCAGGCCATACCTCTGATGCCCCCATAGCCGGCAATCGATGGGGAGAGGCCATCTTCCCCATCTCCGGTCAGCTCGGCCGCCGCCAAGCTCCGGTGCCGTGCGCCGCGAGCAGAGCCCAACTAGCCCAGCCAACACCACCGTCCGACTCCCCTTGATCTTGCGGAGCTACCCAGCACCTCAGCCTCGATCGGGAACCACCGGAGCCCAAACCCCCAATTGCTCCCGAAGCCACCGCCGCCGCGGAGCTCGCTGCCGGTGACTCCCTCCACCCCCGCCAACCTAGCGACCACCGGGAGGAACGCCCTGGACTGGCGGATCCATCCCTGCCCTCGGGGCCCCGTGGGGAGCCGCCGTTCGTCGGCGTCGATCGCCGGAGCCCCGCCTCTGCTCGGCCAGAGGAGAAAGAATTGCGCGGCGACTGGTCAAACCTGACCAGTGGGCCCAAGGGACCCACTGTCAGTGACCCACGAACCAATCCGCGCTGGATAAGTGAAAGCGTAAACCCAGAAGTACGTCTCCCCGTCTCGAAAACATATTTCTATTCGAACCGTTTTCGTTTTCTGTTTTATTAAAAAACGGAACTTTGACTAAACTTTGACTGGCTATAACTTTTTAATTATATGTCCATTTGACTTGATTCTTTTTCTGTTGTTTCTCAAATTCTGTCTAGTTTATTTTCTTATTTATTTGAAAATTTTCCAAACAACTTTTTGTATTGTTTTAAAACTATGTGTTGATTTGAATATTTTCAAAAAATAGGATTTTTGGAGAGAGGAGAAAACTTTCAAAAGTTCTGGAATGCACCCTGCCTCTCCACAACTTGAAGGCAAGCATTCTGAACCCTGGCATAATATTTTTGTGTGTTGTTTGATATGGTTACAACACCACCTTGACATGGAGCATTCATTATTTTATGTGACGATACGATCATATGCATGAGTGCATAATGAGATTCTTTGCTGTTAGCATTGGATATGCTTGTGATAATAATCATCTTTGTATGCCTTTCATGCCTACCGGAAGGAAGCCGGGAAAGTCTCTGTCTTGGGTAGACACGAGCTTGTCCCTAGTCCCTCGTCGAAACAAGTGTGTCCGGTATGGTATGATGGGGTATGATGAGTGGTGATTCTATCTGTTAATTGAAATATATTTGTTATGCTAATCATACAGGGAATACTTGAACCTCCTGAGTCGGCCGTAGATCGAGTCTTGTTCCAGTAACCCCCATACTTGTTTCGTACTACCACTTGTCCCTGCCGTAGGTAGGGTACGGTTCAGTAAATTGTCAACCCCTTACCAAGCACACACCGTACAGAGAGGCCATGGTGGAAGATACCAGAGGCCTCCGGTAGGCATGCCACCTGGTCTGGGGGCATGGGTGTTTCCGGTTGGAGCCGAGGGGGGGGGGGTAGATCCCCTAGTTTGCGCGCGTTATAACTTTTGTGATCCCATGCTAAGTCGAGGTTGTAGCCTCCCCACTTAGAGTTTTGCTTAATGGGTGTCGTGGGTGATTCCAGACACCGGTAAGTTAGGCTGGTGTGTGTGGTTAGGCGTGTTTTCAATTAAAAGACCGTAGACGGAATTAGTCCCGATGGACTAAAGGAATCCGTTACCCGTGGGTAAAGAGTACACCCTCTGCAGAGATTAAATATCTATTCGAATAGCCGTGTCCATGGTTAAGGACTACAGTCTGGGATGGGTCAAGTGTCGGTCTTAGTGTCGGTCTTCGGAGGAAAAACTTCTAAACCAGAACATTGATTATGGCCTGTGACGTATGATGATGATTGTGGACTAACCATTTACGTTGTTTGAATTATTGAGTATCCCTGGGACGGTTCTACGTCCTGGATATTCACTGTGATTATTCTTATACAAGCCCTTTATGTTGTGTCGCTCAGACGCCCGACTGTGGCAAGCTTGTTATATAAATTATTTATAAGCCCTTCATGTGGTGTCGCTCAGACGCCCGACTGCGGCATGCTTGTTATTTAAATTATTTATAAGCCCTTTATGTGGTGTCGCATAGACGCCCGACTGTGGCATGCTTGTTATTTCTTTTATTTATAAGGCCTTTATGTGGTGTCGCTCAGACGCCCGACTGAGGCATGATTTATATTATTATCCTTTCGAGGCGTCGCTTCGAACACCCGATCGGTGCATTCTATTTCTACTCCCGTATTGCATACTCATGTTTTATATGAACAACCTGTATGCGTGCATCATGGATTTTGTCTATTTCGTGACTGACATTGTGATCATAAAATATTCCAGAGCATGATTATCATTTGTTATATTATACCCGTGTTCATAACGTTTGCGAGTACATTCAAAAGTACTCACTGGCTTGTCCCTGGCTATTGTCTTGGCCAGATTTCTTGCATGGAGAGGAGCGTTGCGATGACAGCCCCGGAACCTACGCAATGGTGATAGCAGCCTCGCGAAGATAGGAGTTATCCTGGTCAGCTGTTCTTGTGGGAAATGGAGTCCCATAGACGCAGATGAACCACAAACCGCTTCCGCCATCAACCACTAGGAACCATTTGTTGTACTCATAGGCCACAATGGTCTTGTACTACATATTTTGTACTTTGCTTGGAATTTCTGTATCAAGTTGGTGCCTCATCAGCTAACAGTAATCCTGGGGCTGGTGAGCACAAGGGCCATTTTTTGGGAAATTAATATCCCGAAAACCGGTCCTGACAAACTTGGTATCAGAGCCAGGCTGACCATTGGCTAATCCTATCTTAGCCAGGTCAATAAACCTAGGTTAACCAACCCACCAGACCTTAGCCTAAACCCCAGCCAAGCTTCTTGTGTAAGATAGCCACACAGTGACCCCGACGCTTTTGGCAGTCGGTGCCCAACCTATCAGCCAAGCCTGTCGATCACGCGCCAGTAACCGGCACCTAAATAGTATCTTTCGCAACCGTGCGAAGGAAGACTCCGTCCCCTTTTCTATAAAAAGGGCACGCTAGCCTCAACACAGCACAACACAGCCTCTTTCCCCCAACTCGAGGCATAATGCCTGGCCCTATTGTGCAGAATGAGACCACCGCCACCAACCTTGGAGGTTTTGTGACCGTACTCGCAAACCTCACCCGCCGTGCCTATGCATTAGAAGAGCCCCCAGAATATGTTGTGTACCAAGGACCCATGAGCGGTGAGAGCCGTCACTTCTGGGCCACTGTACACATCTATGGTAGGGGTCTATCGCCAGAACGCCCCTACAGGTTCACTGGAAGGACAACTTCCTTTGAGCCACAAGCCATCCAGCTAGCAGCTCGAGAGGCTATAGTTCAACTCCGGCACTTGTTGCCCAGACTTAACTGTCGCTCGTTCTACTACTACCCCAGCCGTGACGGGTACGGTAGGCCGCCCCAGGTTGCCAACGGAGATCACGAGACGGATCCTGCACTATTGCATCTGGTGCGCTATGTAAGTGCACTAGAGGAACTGTTCGATCAAATCACCCTTGATCTGATCGCAGCTCGTGGAGAACTGGTTCGCCGAGCCCCGGCAAGAGGAGAAGATGAGCCCGACGCCGACAACCCAGTCGTGCTGTTCGGACAGCCGATCGAGTCCTTGAGGTCTGCCCCAGCCATCGACCAAAATGCTTTGGTGTCCCCAGAAGTGCTTCGTCGCCTTTTGGGAACACGCTCCAATGGGATTGTGGCCAACAACCCCCGCGATGGTCATCATCACTACCCCGACCCTGCAGCCCCTCAACCTCATCCAGCTAATCCCAACGGTGAAACCCGTGGAGAAGCCTCGACGTCCACAAGGCACGCCCGCCTAGATATGAACGAAGTAGACTAAGTCGCTCCAGTAGTACCGAGCCTTAGTATTTCTACGCCTTGTAATTGTGTGATCCTGTATCACCATTATTAAATGATGTCTGCTTGTGCGCCCCTATTTTTGAATAGTAGCCATGCATAAGTACGTCAGCGTACAATTGCATTTTTAAATTCCGGGCGCAGCTACCAAAACCACCCCGACGACACCCACAGCAATGCATCACTTTTGTGAGATATGTGTATTTGTAGCATTGACCCCAACCCCATAGAACAGAACCGACAAACTAGTTACCTTTCACCACGGTAAATAACCCAGCCCCAATGCTATATAAAAGGCCACCTCGTGACCTTGCCAAGTACCCCTCACCTTGTGCACAACACTCACAGCCATTCCTTTGCCATGCCGAGCCCCAGTATTTATCTGAGAACTCCAGATGCCACCCTAGGTAGTTTTGTCAAAATATTGTGGGACTTTACCTGCAGTACCATGAGTGCCATCCATCCACCCCAGTACGAGTTGCTTAAATCGAGGATCACCCCATCCACCTCGAAATATTGGGCAGTGGTGCACATCCCTCCCGCAAACCCAAACCAAGACCCAACAGAAGTCTCCTTCGTGGGGAAATCCATGCCGACTCCGCATATGGCCATAGAAGCTGCTGCATACGAAGCGCTTGCTCGTCTTCGGTTCGCGGTACCCTATGCCAGCGAACGAGGGTATTATTACTTTCCGAGTCGTGCAGCACCCGGAGAAGTAGCATCTTTTCCCGGTGAACGAATCGAAAGAGACCCAGTACTGGCCAACCTTGCCCAGTATGTTATCGCTCAAGAGCGTTTGACTCAGCGAGTAATGGGTTATCTCCAGAGCCTCGCTGATTTAAATCCTCGGATCGCTATTGGCAGACCACTGAGGCCCGACCAGGAGAGACGCATTCATCGGCTAGTCAATCCGCTTCCCCCGATAGAAGAGGAGTGTGTCCCAGTACCAGAGACGTTTTCTCAGGACCCCGTCCATTTATCATTTTCATTGTAGACGTCACCGCTATGTTTATTATCCCAGCATTTATTTAGGTGTTGCAACTTGTGCGTGGTATCCTAGATTTGTGCGACGGATCAAATATTTGGTTTCAATTATGTGAGCAATTTTACTGCTGTTAATTTTGATTTAACTAATTTTCACTCGCGATAAATTCTGAAGTGAGGCTTTCCCTGAGTTGCTGTGATGTATACCTCTTCACGACATAGATTTTTATTCACGCAGCCCCATAACAGTAGACTCACAACCACAACCACTCGACCACGTGCGCTAATTGCAAATCCTCGTGCACATTTTGCACCTAACTGATCACACCCGAGCACACTACAGTCTCAGTAGGAGAGATTTGAGTAATTTATTCCGGTGCAAGTGGCCTCCAGCACACTGACAGCAGTAGCACTCGATGCCGCACTTAATCCTCGTGATCACCGCCGCCGCAGAGAGCCAACACTCGAGCGGCAACATCACGACGATCATCAAGGATCATCGCGCACAGGAGCACGGAGAACCCCAGCAATGCCGCGAATCCTACGCACACCAGGATCAAGTACCAGTCCGGCATCAACTCCGCCATTAGAGCCTCATCTCGAGCTCCTGCAAATAGGAATGGAGGAGAAGGAAGGAGAAGAAGAAGCGAGGCCAGGTGTGAGGAAGAAGAAGGAGCACCGCGATCATTTTATAGCTCGAGATCGGTGTACGGTGGGCGAAGTCCACCAGCACCGCTCGTCGCTCAATCGCCGGTGTTCGGGGGCGAATCCGCGAGCAGTGGCGACAGTGCACTGGACCGCGAGGTGAGTGCACGCTGCACCGGCAGCTAGCACGCCGCGCACTACCGCAGTACGGCCTAGATGCCCTACGCGCTAGACGTCGCCGGTGGAGAAAGCGCGGGAAAGCACGCGAGAGAGAGGAAGGAGAGAAAGCCAGAGGTAGAAGAAGAGACTGACAGTGGACCCCGGGTCCACCTGTCAGCCAGAGGGAGCACTGTGCTCTCGGGTACGACCAGCGTATTTTAGAAATTTAGAATTTTATTCTAAATTTACTGTAACCAAAGTGGAAATATCTCGTTTTTCCCCAACCATGGATTTTTCCACGCAACGCCAGTATACCACACTGTAGATTACACCACTTATTGCCCTCTCACTGTAGATACATTTTATTGCATAAGTAGGATGATTTTTTTTGGTAACAGCGATGTTTGTTCAAAACAGCCTTTAACAAATCTCGAGGACGAATTTTTTTTCTTAAGGGGGGTAGTGTTGTAACACCCCAAAATTTTGACCTTGTTTTATTAATTAAAATTTTGCCAGGAAATTAAATTTTTATTTTCTGGATTTATCTTTTGATTTCAGAACCCCTCTTCCCTTTAATATTGTGGGTTTTTACCTCAAGTGGAAACTTTCCAAAAAAATATTATTGGACTTGTATACTCTCTCAATAAAACAATTCTTTATCAGTGAATTTATTTGCATAATTGTTTTTCCTGAGCTTTATTCTTTTAAAATGATTATTCATAAATTTGGAGCCTCTTTTGCACTGCAACCATTTGATAAATGCATTTAAAAGTTTCACCAAAATTTGGGGATGTCATGTGGTGTTTTTAAATCACCCTGATGCAAAAATACCTTTTATTCATTGGAGATTTTAAGCTCTACCCTTAATTTTCAAAACTGGTCCAGTTGGTAAAATTGCACTTCAACACATTTAAATATTTCTTTAAAACTTCCACCAAAATTTGGGGATGCTAGTAGGAGTATATTATTCAATTTTGTGCAAAAACCCACTGGTGTTCTTTGGAAAATTTGAGCAAAACATCCTCTTTTGCTCTCTGGACCAGATTGGCCTTTTCTACTACAACTCCATTTTGTATTGCTCTGTTGCCCATGATTCTTCTTCTTGCTTATAATCCTCCCTACCAAACCCTTAGGTCCAGGAGAATGGACCCATTGGAGTATTTTTGGTTCATGAGATAATAACCTTTAGTTTCTGCCCAAAATTGGTTTTCTCAACTTTTTGCACTAACAAGTTTCTGGTCTTGACCAACTAACCTTGCCACCCTCTTTATCATCTAAAGAGAATATGATCTGGAGAGTTTGGCCACCCCAAGAGTTGCCTGGATGCCCTTAGCTTTTTGTCGAACACTTTGTGTGCATAGCCAGAATTGGCATGAATTTTAGTTTACATTATAAACTTGATCCCCTGACCTAACCACCATGTCAATTAACCTCCTTGCAAACACTAGCATAGTCCTGTTAATTGCCAACCTCGCTCACGCACTCTAGCCCACCCTGGCATTCTGTCGAGCATGTCGTGTGCGTGCGCTGGCCGCGCCCAGAGCGCACGTTTTGCACGTGCGTGCGCACGGGTCGCCGCGTCGCGCCCCTGGCCTTTGCTCGCCCGCAGGGCCGCGCCCCGGCCTCGCCCACTCACCAGAACCCTCCAGGCCGCCCCTGGAGCCCCACAGTGCCGCCGTCAGGTCGGCCATGGCAGCTAGCGGCCGGCCACAGCGGGCTCCTGCCATGGACGGCGCCGCCCGAGCCACCCTCGCTCGCCAGCTCGCCCCTGGAGCAGTGCCCGCTCGTCAGCTAGCCTCTGCCGCCATCCCCAGCCTCGACACGTCGCGCTGCAAGCTACAGAATGGTGGTTCGCCGTTCCTATCCATTGCCGCCGACGATCTTATCCCCGGCCACCGCAGAGCCGACTTAGATACGCTATAAAAGGGGCCCCCGAGCTCGTCCAGTCCCTCAGGCCATACCTCTGATGCCCCCATAGCCGGCAATCGATGGGGAGAGGCCGTCTTCCCCATCTCCGGTCAGCTCGGCCGCCGCCAAGCTCCGGTGCCGTGCGCCGCGAGCAGAGCCCAACTAGCCCAGCCAACACCACCGTCCGACTCCCCTTGATCTTGTGGAGCTACCCAACACCTCAGCCTCGATCGGGAACCACCGGAGCCAAACCCCCAATTGCTCCCGAAGCCACCGCCGCCGCGGAGCTCGCCGCCGGCGACTCCCTCCACCCCCGCCAACCTAGCGACCACCTGGAGGACCGCCCTAGACTGGCGGATCCATCCCTGCCCTCGGGGCCCCGTGGGGAGCCGCCGTTCGCCGGCGTCGATCGCCGGAGCCCCGCCTCTGCTTGGCCAGAGGAGAAAGAATGGCGCGGCGACTGGTCAAACCTGACCAGTGGGCCCAAGGGACCCACTGTCAGTGACCCACGAACCAATCCGCGCTGGATAAGTGAAAGCGTAAACCCAGAAGTACGTCTCCCCATCTCGAAAACGTATTTCTATTCGAACCGTTTTCTTTTTCTGTTTTATTTAAAAACAGAACTTTGACTGGCTATAACTTTTTAATTATAAGTCCATTTGACTTGATTCTTTTTCTGTTGTTTCTCAAATTCGGTCTAGTTTATTTTCTTATTTATTTGAAAATTTTCCAAACAACTTTTTGTACTGTTTTGAAACTATGTGTTGATTTGAATATTTTCAAAAAATAGGATTTTTGGAGAGAGGAGAAAACTTTCAAAAGTTCTGGAATGCACCCTGCCTCTCCACAACTTGAAGGCAAGCATTCTGAACCCTGGCATCATATTTTTTTGTGTTGTTTGATACGGTTACAACACCACCTTGACATGGAGCATTCGTTATTTTATGTGACGATACGATCATATGCATGAGTGCATAATGAGATTCTTTGCTGTTAGCATTGGATATGCTTGTGATAATAATCATCTTTCTATGCCTTTCATGCCTACCGGAAGGAAGCCGGGAAAGTCTTTGTCTTGGGTAGACACGAGCTTGTCCCTAGTCCCTCGTCGAAACAATTGTGTCTGGTATGGTATGATGGGGTATGATGAGTGGTGATTCTATCTGTTAATTGAAATATATTTGTTATGCTAATCATACAGGGAATACTTGAACCTCCTGAGTCGGCCATAGATCGAGTCTTGTTCCAGTAACCCCCATACTTGTTTTGTACTACCACTTGTCCCTGCCGCAGGTAGGGTACGGTTCAGTAAATTGTCAACCCCTTACCAAGCACACACCGTACAGAGAGGCCATGGTGGAAGATACCGGAGGCCTCCGGTAGGCATGCCACCTGGTCCGGGGGCATGGGGGTTTCCGGTTGGAGCCGAGGGGGGGGGGGTAGCTCCCCTAGTTTGCGCGCGGTATAAATTTTGTGATCCCATGCTAAGTCGAGGTTGTAGCCTCCCCACTTAGTGTTTTGCTTAATGGGTGTCGTGGGTGATTCCAGACACCGGTAAGTTAGGCTGGTGTGTGCGGTTTGGCGTGTTTTCAATTAAAAGACCGTAGACGGAATTAGTCCCGATGGACTAAAGGAATCCGTTACCCATGGGTAAAGAGTACACCCTCTGCAGAGATTAAACATCTATTCGAATAGCCGTGTCCATGGTTAAGGACTACAGTCTGGGATGGGTCAAGTGTCGGTCTTAGTGTCGGTCTTCGGAGGAAAAACTTCTAAACCAGAACATTGATTATGGCCTGTGACATATGATGATGATTGTGGACTAACCATTTACGTTGTTTGAATTATTGAGTATCCCTGGGACGGTTCTACCTCCTGGATATTCACTGTGATTATTCTTATACAAGCCCTTTATGGTGTGTCGCTCAGACGCCCGACTGTGGCATGCTTGTTATTTAAATTATTTATAAGCCCTTCATGTGGTGTTGCTCAGACGCCCGACTGCGGCATGCTTGTTATTTAAATTATTTATAAGCCCTTTATGTGGTGTCGCATAGACGCCCGACTGTGGCATGCTTGTTATTTCTTTTATTTATAAGCCCTTTATGTGGTGTCGCTCAGACGCCCGACTGGGGCATGATTTATATTATTATCCTTTCGAGGCGTCGCTTCAGACACCCGATCGGTGCATTCTATTTCTACTCCCGTATTGCATACTCATATTTTATATGAACAACCTGTATGCGTGCATCATGGATTTTGTTTATTTCGTGACTGACATTGTGATCATAAAATATTTCAGAGCATGATTATCATTTGTTATATTATACCCGTGTTCATAACGTTTGCGAGTACATTCAAAAGTACTCACTGGCTTGTCCCTGGCTATTGTCTTGGCCAGATTTCTTGCATGGAGAGGAGCGTTGCGATGACAGCCCCGGAACCTACGCAATGGTGATAGCAGCCTCGCGAAGATAGGAGTTATCCTGGTCAGCTGTTCTTGTGGGAAATGGAGTCCCATAGACGCAGATGAACCACAAACCGCTTCCGCCATCAACCACTAGGAACCATTTGTTGTACTCATAGGCCACAATGGTCTTGTACTACATATTTTGTACTTTGCTTGGAATTTCTGTATCAAGTTGGTGCCTCATCAGCTAACAGTAATCCTGGGGCTGGTGAGCACAAGGGCCAATTTCTGGGAAATTAATATCCTGAAAACCGGTCCTGACATAATTCCATCGGGTCATGGGCGGAGCTGAAAGCCTGGTTCATCCAGAACTTCAAAGATACATGTAAGCAATCTATGTCAATTGTGGATTTGACTAGCTGCAAGCAGCAAGAAGGCGAGTCTACAACCCATTGGGTACGTCGGGTCAAGGAAATAATACATTCGTCTGATAAGATGGATGTCGGTTCTGCAGTCTTGATGTTGGAGCAAAATTGTCGTTTTGCGCCCCTGAAGATGAAGCTTGGGCGGCTCAAGCGCGATTGCAACGATATGGGTACGCTGATGGCGGCTCTGGTCAAGCACGCGACTCTGATAGTACCAGGGATCCCGCGTCTGATGATGAAAAGACAGGGAAGGGAAAGAAGAACGGCAACGGCAAGGTCCCTCAGCATAACCTGGCGAGTCAAGGAAGTAATAAACGTAAGGCTGATGATAGTACGGAGTTTGTGGCTAACACCAATGCGCAGGGTAACAATCACCGACGTAAGGGGAGACCACCTCCCAGGTCTGGCGGGTCTGGCCCAACGCTTGAGCAATTGTTAAATGAGCCCTGTCCAAGGCGTGGCTCTAGGGAGAAGCCGGCCACTCATCTATGGAAAGACTGCGCGATCATGAAAGCTTTCAAGAATTCCAACATGTTCGATGGTAACAATGGGCAGGGCGGCGGCTTTCATGGCCCGGGCGGCGGTTCAAATTCCAATTTTCAGAATTCTCAAGGTAATCAAGGTGGTTTTAACCAGCAATCTGGCCAGGGTAATCAGCAGCAGCAGCAGGGGGGATACCAGACCCATCCAAAGCAGCTCAATGGTGGACAATATCATGTGTTTACTACCAGTTTGTGCAAGAAAGACCAGAAGCTTCATAAGAGGGCTGTGAACGCTGTTGAGCCGGCAGTTCCACGTTACTTGCGATGGTCTGAGCAGCCGATTGTATGGATTAGGGAAGATCACCCTCCCCGGGTTGATAATCCGGGTCACCTGGCTTTGGTGGTGGCTCCTCAGGTTGGTGGGTAAAAATTCACTAAGGTACTCATGGACGGAGGTAGTAGCATCAACATCCTCTATTATGAGACCTTCCGTCGTATGGGATTAACTGATAAAAACCTCAAACAGTCCAATACTGTTTTCCATGGCGTGGTGCCCGGTAAGTCGGCGTATCCAGTTGGTAAGATCGAGCTGGAAGTAGCCTTTGGAGATGAGCACAACTCCAGGGCGGAAAAACTGACTTTTGAGGTGGTCAAGATCAGAAGCCCGTACCATGCTCTATTTGGGCGGCCGACTTACGCCAAATTCATGGCACGGCCGTGTTACGTATATTTGTAGCTCAAGATGCCGGGTCACAACGGGACCATTACGGTTCATGGAAGCCGAAAGATAGCTTTGGAGTGCGAGGAAGGTGACGCTGCTTACGCCGAATCTGTTTGTGCGACGGAGGAATTAAAGTTTTACAAGGATAATGTTGACCCGACAGACATGACGTCTTTGAAAAAGCCGACCACGGAGCATGAGCCGGTAATGAAATTTAAGTCGGCTGATGAGACTAAGCTTATTGACTTTGTTCCAGGCGACTCATCTAAGCAGTTCAGCATCAGTGCCAATCTGGATCCTAAATAGGAAAGCGCGCTCATCGAGTTCATTCGTGAGAACCGGGACATCTTTGCATGGAAACCTTCTGACATGCCGGGTGTACCGAGAGAACTTGCTGAGCACACTCTAAATATTGATCCAAAATTTAAGCCAGTCAAGCAATTTCTCCGACGGTTTAATGAGGAGAGGCGGAAAGCCATTGGTGAGGAAGTAGCCCGTCTCTTAGCGGCCGGGTTCATCGTCGAAGTCTTTCATCCAGAATGGCTAGCTAACCCGGTGCTCGTGCTCAAGAAGAACGGCACCTGGCGTATGTGTGTGGATTATACGGATTTATACAAGGCTTGTCCGGCTGATCCCTTTGCTCTCCCTCGTATTGATCAAATTATTGATGCTATGGCGGGTTGCGAGCGTATGAGCTTTTTGGATGCTTACTCTGGTTACCATCAGATCAAAATGGCAGTTAAGGACCAAGAGAAGACGGCGTTCATTACTCCTTTTGGAGCCTTCTGTTATGTGTCTATGCCTTTTGGGCTCAAGAGCGCCCATGCGACTTACCAGCGGTGCGTACATAATTGTCTCCATAATCAGATTGGGCGCAACGTTCATGCCTATGTGGATGATATTGTGGTAAAATCCAGAGAGAAGGAGACCTTGATAGACGATCTGAGAGAGACCTTTGATAATCTCCGGGTCTACAAGATGATGCTTAACCCGGCCAAGTGTGTTTTTGGTGTCCATGCAGGCAAGCTCTTGGGTTTTCCGGTTTCTCATAGAGGCATTGAAGCTAACCCGGAGAAGATCAAGGCAATCACCTCTCTGGCTAAGCCGGCGTGTATAAATGACGTCCAGCGTCTGGCGGGTCGGATCGCTGCTTTAAGTCGGTTTATAAGCCGGTTTGGCGAAAAGGCCATACCGCTGTATCAGATGAAGAAGAAAATAGATGACTTTGTCTGGAGTGATGCTGCCAATGCCGCCTTTGAGGATTTGAAAAGACAGTTAGCTGAACCGCCAGTTCTTGCTGCTCCTGTTGATAAGGAGCCCTTATTATTGTATGTAGCCGCTAACACACGAGCCGTCAGTGTGGCCATAGTGGTGGAGCGCAAGGAGGCGGGTAAGGAACATCCGGTTCAGCGGCCGGTTTACTACATCAGCGAAGTACTCATTGAGTCCAAGCAACGGTATCCACATTGGCAGAAGCTTGTTTATGGGGTATTCATGGCAAGCCGGAAGCTTAAGCAATATTTCCAGGGCCACCCTATCACTGTGGTTAGTTCTGCTCCTTTAGGAGATATCATCCAAAACAGAGAAGCCACAGGAAGAGTCGCTAAGTGGGCCATTGAACTTGGGCCTCATGGTCTAAAGTATGTGCCACGCACGGCTATCAAATCGCAAGCATTGGTGGATTTCATCAACGATTGGACAGAGCTGCAGATGCCTGAAGAGAAACCAGATAACACGTACTAGACTATTCACTTCGACGAGTCCAGGCAATTGGAGGGCTCGGGGGCTGGAGTCGTGTTAGCTTCCCCTCGAGGTGACAAATTTCGTTATGTGCTACGGTTGATGTTTCCCTGTACTAACAATGCAGCTGAGTACGAGGCCTTGCTCCATGGTCTTCGGATGGCTAAGGAGATGAGCTTAAGCTGGGTAAGGTGCTTTGGCGACTCAGATTTGGTGGCTCAACAAGTATCAGGCAAGTGGGATTCCAAAGATCCCCTCATGGCGGCTTATCGTCGTGAAGTTGATGCCATTGCCGGACATTTTCAGGGTTACCAAGTAGAGCACATTGACCGCAGAAAGAACGAGGCGGCTGATGCCTTAAGCCGGCTGGGCTCTCAACGAAAGCCGGTGCCGCCTAATACTTTTTTGGATATTCTGCATAACCCTTCTGTAAAGTTACCTACAGAGGAAGACTTGGCTGTTCCGGACCCAGAAGCACAGTTGGTGGCGCCTCTTCATGTTAACCCAGACTGGACAGTGCCATACTTGGCTTACATGACCCGGGGAGAATTTCCTGAGGATGAAACTTTGGCCAGACAAATAACCCGGCGGTCTAAGTCAATGATAACTGCCAATGGCGAGTTGCATCATCGCAGTGTCACTGGAGCTTTTCAGCGTTGTGTTTCCCCTGAGGAAAGTCAAGAAATTTTACGTGAGATTCACGAGGGGGATTTTGGCCATCATGCCGGCTCAAAATCCCTTGTGGCCAAAGCTTTTCGTCATGGTTTTTATTGGCTGACGGCTCATGCTGATGCAGAGGACTTAGTCAGTAAATGTGACGGTTGTCAGAAGTTCTCAAGACGTGCTCACGTGCCGGCTCAAGAGTTTGAGGATGATTCCAATCACTTCGCCGTTTGCAGTCTGGGGGCTTGACATGGTCAGACCTTTCAAAAGGTCCAAGGATAAGAAGACCCACCTCTTGGTGGCGGTTGAAAAGTTCACAAAGTGGGTTGAGGCAGAGCCAGTTAGTAAGTGTGATGCAGCCACGGTGGTTCAGTTCATGAAAAAGGTGATATTTAGCTTTGGTTTCCCACACAGCATTATAACTGACAATGGTACCAATCTGTCTAAAGGCGCCATGGAAGAATTTTGTCAACGAGAGCATATTCGGCTTGATGTTTCATCAGTGGCTCACCCTCAATCCAATGGTCAAGCTGAGAGAGCCAATCAGGAAATCTTCAAAGGCATCAAGCCCCGGCTTTTGGTCCCTTTGCAGCGGACACCGGGTTGTTGGGTGGAGGAATTACCCTCTGTGATATGGAGCATCAATACTACTCCTAATAGGTCTACGGGTTATACGCCTTTCTTCATGGTTTATGGAGCCGAGGCGGTTCTCCCTAGCGACATCCGTCATGACTCGCCTCGTGTGGCGGCTTATGTTGAGGCGGACAATGAACAAGCGCGTCAGGATGCTCTTGACTTGTTGGATGAACAGCGTGACGTAGCAGCAGCTCGCTCGGCGATTTACCAACAAGACCTGCGCCGCTATCACAGCCGCCGGGTTAAGTCCAGAACCTTTCAGGAAGGTGACTTTGTGCTCCGGCTCATCCAGGATCAAGCAGATGCACACAAGTTATCCCCGCCTTGGGAAGGGCCCTTTGTGGTCAGCAAGAACTTGCACAATGGGTCATACTACCTCATCGATGTTCGAGAGCACAAAGATTCATGTAAGTCGGAGGAGGAGACCCGCCGGCCGTGGAATATCGCTCATCTTCGGCCTTATTACACTTGAGCCACCGGCTCTCATATGTACATACTTCCGTGACAATGTATATATTATGATAAATAATAAAGCAGGACCTCTGTCCTTTTTTCCCCTCAAAGGTAAATGTGTCATTGTTATTTTCATTATGATATCACATGATCACTTAGGGGCTGATCCGGCTTACGATCGTATTCGAATCTAGCCGTTAAATATCATGATCACTAGGGGGCTTCCTGTTCAAACATAGGTCATATTCGAACCAAAGAGAACATAGATGTCGATACCCTTTTGATGGGCACACTGCCGAGCTCACTGGGGAGTTTCTTGATCATATTTGAATCATAGCTCAAACCCCCTTTGGGAACCGACGTGGATCGTATTCGAATCAGCGTCGTTAAACAACTCTCAAGGTCATTTGGGGGCTTCCTGTTCAAACATAGGTCGTATTCGAACCAAAGAGGACATAGCTGTCGGTACCCTCTTGATCGGCAACGCCAAAGCCACTGGGGGCTATATGATCGTATTCGAATCTTAGCTTAACCCCTTTGGGACGGTTTTCTGGTCGTATTCGAATCAGAAGCCTCCAAATTTTTGAAGTCTCTTTTTGTAAACAATTTTTTGGATTTTATTTGAAGTTCTTTTGATCATGTCTAAAGTGTTCAAGGGTGGTTCCTATTCCACCGGCTTAACCTTGATCAACAAAGATGGTCGCATATAATAACCATCGTATTACAGAGTTGGGTTCTCACCCTCCTTGTTCGGGTCACATAAACCGGAAGTGTAATCGAAGGGTCACAGGTATGCTATTCTGGTTGTCTCAAAGATATAACTGAGAAACGGTTTTTTATGATTTTGATTCATACTCCGGGTTATATGTAAAATATATGACCCTCTATGTGGTAAGCCGCCAAGGGACTTGTAATTTGTTCTCTATGCAGGACAGTTAAAGGCAGCTCTTTAACCGTAAGGAAAGAAGAGGATCAGCACAAACCGGGGGAATATAAGATGGCGGCTTAAACAGTGTTGAGCGCCACACAAGTGCGCGATGGCACGACAAAAATAAGTGTTTTCCTACCCTATTACATGACTCCCCGAGTCCAAATAGTGAAGCATTGTTTTTATCAAGACATAAATATGAGCCGCCTGAGGGATCAAAGGTGTTGTTGGGCTGAAGCTTCCGGTTCATCCCTTTCCGCTCCTCCATCTGTTTCCCTATCCTGGAAGGTTGATGATTTTCAGTCAATGCCACTCAAGGCTTCAAACTCAGCTTCATCATCAATTAACCCGGCCGGATCAACTTCAGGGGCGAAGGTATGCTTACGAGGGGGAGGGATCAGGCTGATTGCTTCATAATGTGGTGTTGGAATTCTCTGATTCTCGGCGTCATAACCCGGTTGGTATTTGGTAAGATCCGTATCATTACCGATCAGAGTGGCCACAGGACGTATGTCCTTCACGCAAGCGGCGAAATCCTTCTGGTCAAATGGGGTGCCGTCCTCTTTCAAACTGGGATACCCAAGGGCGATGTCGGCCGGGTCTAGCTCCGGTAGCCACGCCTTGGCCCGGCTTAAAGCGGCTATGGCTCCGGCTCTTGCAGAAGCTCGTCTCAATTCCTGGAATCGTTGAGGTAGCATGGCAAGCCGCCTTAGCACATCCGCCAGACAAGTGGGAACTTCATTTGACAGAGCCACGACGGCTAAGGCATGTTGTGACCCGGTGTAGAGTTGTTCCACCAGGGTATAAACGGCCTTCAGCTTTGTCAGCATGCTTTGGTTGAGATTGGAACTCTTGGGGCCTGCATTACAAGGTCAGGTGAGCTGATGACAATTGAGATGCTTGTTGTAAAAGGATTTAAACTAGCTAACACTTACAGAGTAACTTACCAAAGATTGCTGAGACCATCTGAGATACATGGCGTTTTAAGCCGGATAACTCAGCGGTTGTTTCTGCAAGAGTGGCCTCCGCTTGGTCAGCCTGGTTGAGCAAAGCGGTCTTTTCATCCGCCCAGGCCTTTCTCTCTGCTTCAAACTTCTTTTTCAATTTCTCTTGTGCGGATACACTGAATTCAAACTTGGAATTCGCCTTTTGGGTTTCACTCTCTTGAGTTTTCAGGCGATTCTTCAAGTCAGAAATCTCCGATTCAAATTGCTTAATGGCGGCCTGTATAAATTCCGGGTTACAGTTAGGGTTATCGTAATGCAACATTAAGTCCCACGCACTTTGCAAGCAAAGATACTTGGCACTTGGGGGCTAATGTATGCTAAAGAGTTCTATTTACAGTGGCGGTTCATGGCAATAAGTCCCAAGTACTTTGCAAGCAAAGATACTTGGCACTTGGGGGCTAATGCATATTGCTGTTCAAGTACTTGGTTAAAATACGGTGAAGACCGGTTCAAATATGCTGTCTGAGCCGGCCCTTGGGTGCTACCGGATAAGCCGGTTTTCTTGCAGTGATTATTAAGCTGGTGATAAGTCTACAACATATTTCATCATAAGTAATAGACTTGGGGGCTGGCATAGTAAGGATAACTAAGGAACAAGCAACAAGAGTTATACCTCAGATTTTTGGTGTATTTGTTTCACCATATCAACTTCCAGATCCCGGCTGTTGTGCACTTGGTTTACATAACCAGAGACGATTTCTCCAATACTCAGATGAGCATAATCAGTGACATCCAGCCGGGTTTTGCGGCGTTCCAGAAGTTCTTCTTTGGCGGAGCACTTGGCCAGCGCGGTGGGTCTCCCCGGTTCAACGAAGTTAGTCCGGATGATTTCGACGTCCGGGTCATCCGCCTTGGCCGGGCTAGGGTTCTCCGGGTTCTCAGAACCTTCCATAGCTTGTTCGACGGACGGATCAGTGGTGAGAGTTGGAGTATCATGGGCTGGTTCAGGCGGCGGCTCATGAGCGGAAGTATCAGGAGCAGCCGTTCTGAGCTCCGGTTCAGCAAGATTGGCTCTTCGGCCGGCTTACTTCTCTTCGTCCTCTTGCTGGGCTTTACTTGTACACTGAAAATTAAAGGGTTAGTACAAAAACATGAGTAAGATAAGCACAAGATAAACAGATTATCATTACCCTGGAGCGGTTTTGAAAGCCGGCATGCTGGACTGCATTGATTCGCCGGAGGAAGGTGAAGTTCCCTGATAGTTTGAGTCAGAAGAATTGAGTGGTTGACGAGTGAAACCCGCCAAAGGATACAAAGAGTATAAATCAGAGATAACCTCAGTCCGGCGTTTTCTGGTTACATCGGGTAAGCCGGAGGAAAGGTCCGCATCTTTACTAGTCCGGGTCTGCCTCCGACTCTCGTGACTGTCGCTTCAAAAGAAATTGAGGATCTTGATAAGCTAAAGGATGTGAAAATCTTACTTTCCGGGTTACCCTTCGGACTTTCTGTCTCGGCAAAGGCTCGGAGTCGGAGGAAATTATAGTTACCTCTTCAGTTACTGCATGACTTGCTCCTGTATCCTCCTGCTGATAATCAGTGTCAATAAGATGGTTAAAGAAGGAGCCTAAAGAGTCAAGAGTTACCTCTGACTCGGAGGTATCGTCCAGATGAAACATATCCGAGGCGCTAGGTTTGTTCCCCTTCTTACGGGCAGCGGCTTTCCTGGCGGCTTTCTTGGCCTTTCTGGCCTTCTTTGCAGCCTCATGGTCATACTTGACCTTCCAGAATTTATCACCAACCTGTAAAATATAGCAAGAGTTTTTGAGTAAAGATGAAATTGTCATAGTGGAAAGTAAGATGCTCAAGTTAATGGTTTACCGCTGGAGCCGGGTTAGCCTTGCAGAAAGGACTTAAGCCCGCTTTCCCGCAATCTGCCAGGCTCTCGTTCAGAAGAGACTTGGTCATGTCGTCAATGACATCCTCAGGTAAGTCGTCAGGACTGTGTCGTAGAGGATCATTTTTCTAGCCTGTGTAATCGCACATTAAGCCAGGGCGGCGGCTCAAAGGAATCACCCGCCAGGCAATCCAAACCCGGACCAAGTCAATGCCGTTTAGGCCGTTCCCCAGAAGAGCTTTGATCTTGTTTATGGTGGGGGCAAGTGTTTGATGTTCAGCCGGAGATAATTTATCTGGTAAGGGGTGAGTTGACTCCAGGCGCAGGGCGCGAAAGCCGGGCAAAGGGTTCTCATTAGCCGGAGAAGTGTCCTGACAGTAGAACCATGTCTGGTTCCAATCTTTAGGGTGACTCGGCGGCTCGGCATAAGGGAAGAGACAGTCTCTACGTCGCTGGATTGAGATTCCGCCAAGCTCCAAGCTGGGCCCATGGGCACATTCGTTTTGACGGTTCAGATAAAATAACTCTCTAAAGAGTAGTAAGGTGGGTTCTTCTCCGAGGTACACCTCACAGAATACTTGGAAATTGCAGATGTTTGACACGGAATTGGGTCCGATGTCTTGAGGTCGCAGGTCAAAAAAGTGCAAGACGTCTCTGAAATTTTTTGAGCCGGGTGGAGCAAAGCCCCGGCTCATGTGATCAGTAAAAATGACAACTTCCCCATCCTTGGGTTGAGGCTTTTCTTCTGACGGGTCAGGAGCACGATAAGACATGATCTCTTTCTTCGGCAGATGACCAGTCTTCACAAAATCATTTAAGATGCTATCAGTGACGGTGGATTTAACCCAGTTGCATGTGACGGGTGCTTTGGGAGCCTTGGGCGGCATTATGAAGGATGGAAGCCTATGACAAAATAAACATTTCCGGTTCAAATTTAAGCCGGAGAAAATATTTCAATTCATATTCAAGATGGCGGCTTACGAAGGGGCCTAATGATATATGGCTAATTGTGTCAGATTGTTTAAGCCGCCATGGGAAACAGTAGCAATTAAATTATTTAAATCCACCATGGGCATCAGGATTATTCATTGAGTATTGCCTCTTTAAGCCGGCAATAAGAGCCGCCATGGCTAACGGATATAGTTTTTGCCTAAGTATTGCACAAACAGGTTTCATAGGTTGCAACTGTTATTTTGGATCAAACGGTCGTTCAGAAAAGAAAATATTCTAGACCTAAAAACTGGTACAGATGAGTTCCTGAGCTCTAATGAGATCTTTTTACAAGCAAAAGGGGTCTGCTAGTATGGAAAATGGACGCAAAACAACTACGGCATGAGTTCTATACTACCTTTGGATCAAAGGAGACCGCGGTGGAAGAACTACGAAGAAACCGTGATGAACCATGAAGAACACGGAAGAACTTGAAAACCCTAAATGCAGATCTGAAGTGCGGGAAGGTGAAGACTTACAGCTGTAGATCTACTGCGGTGGATCACCGCCGTTCTCTGGTCGATTCAGGTTGATGCAGCGGCCAAGATCGACGAAGATGAGGTGCTTTGCTGCGGCGGCGGCGGCGAAGCTCGAGCAGCAGTGGAGTCGCGAGAGGAAGAAGACGACAGAAAGGGGGAGAATGAAGAAAGACCTAAAGGTCGTGATTATTTATAAGCAAAGACTGACAGAGAGGGCACGAGAAACGAGGAGGCAAGACGTGGTTATCCAGCTGCTCCGATGCCTCGATTTTTGGGATGGTCATTAAGATAAGGATCCGTTGTGATATGACAGAATTAAGCATGAATTTAATGGAAGATGACGTCATGGCGGGTTATCATGAATCCAGAAGATGACGTCATGGCAGGTTATAACTTTTGCACAGGCAGAAGCCAGAAGGCTTTTTCTTAAGGTATTGAAGATTGACATGAACCGGTTCAAATCAATCTGGGGCCTAATGTTGGAGATATAACTACTAGTGTAACCCGCCCAGGAGGGGCCGGGTTACGCTATGGCAATTCATCATATGAAGCCCAATATCAAGCTTGAAGATGGCGGTTCAATAAAGGGCCTAAAGCCCGTAGGCGACTTAAGGCCTGTAGTAATAAACCGCCGTAATGGCATGACTTGTGTTGTAAGGCAAGATTAACTAGTCACCGAGCCGGACACTGTTTATGAGCCGGCCGGGACTCTGTAGGCCGTCAACCCGTGTATATAAGGGGACGACCCGCCGGCGGCTTAGGGCAAGTAACATCAAATCAGTAGCCAGGCATAGCAGATACGCTCCCTGGTCATCGAAACCCTAGTAATTCCACCTCAACTGGAGTAGGCTTTACCTTCACCGTAAGGGGCCGAACCAGTATAACCCTCGTGTCCTTTGTCCCACTTTAACCCCTTTAAGCTTCCTAGTTGTGATGGCTCCACGACGAAGTCCTTTCACGAGGAAATCTGCCATGACTATTCCACGACAGTGCTCGATTTGAGGAAGGACTTCATCATATTCAACATTGTCTTCACGATCAATGTCTTCTGCTGTGGTGGGGTCGACTGATATGTCTCCAACGTATCTATAATTTTTGATTGTTCCATGCCATTATATTATCTGTTTTGGATGTTTAATGGGATTTATTATGCACTTTATTTTTGGGACTAACCTATTAACCGAAGGCCCAGTGCAAATTGCTGCTTTTTTGCCTATTTCAGTGTTTCGCAGAAAAGGAATATCAAACGGAATCCAAACGGAATGAAACCTTCGCGAGGATCGTTTTTGGAACAAACGCTATCCAGGAGACTTGGAGTGGACGGCAAGGAAGCAACGAGGCGGCCACGAGGCAGGGAGGCGCCCCCCACCCTCTTGGGCCCCTCGTAGCTCCACCGACTTACTTCTTTCGTCTATATATACTCTTATAACCTGAAAACATCCAGGAGGGCCACGAAACCTCTTTTCCACCGCCGCAACCTTCTGTACCCGTGAGATACCATCTTGGGGCCTTCTCCGGCGCTCCGCCGGAGGGGGAATCGATCACGGAGGGCTTCTACATCAACAGTATAGCCTCTCCGATGATGTGTGAGTAGTTTACCACAGACCTTCGGGTCCATAGTTATTAGCTAGATGGCTTCTTCTCTCTCTTTGGATCTCAATACAAAGTTCTCCTCGATCTTCTTGGAGATCTATTCGATGTAATACTTTTTGCGGTGTGTTTGTCGAGATCCGATGAATTGTGGGTTTATGATCAAGATTATCTATGAACAATATTTGATTCTTCTCTGAATTCTTATATGCATGATTTGATATCTTTGCAAGTCTCTTCGAATTATCAGTTTGGTTTGGCCTACTAGATTGACCTTTCTTGCAATGGGAGAAGTGCTTAGCTTTCGGTTCAATCTTGTGGTGTCCTTTCCCAGTGACAGTAGGGGCAGCAAGGCACGTATTGTATTATTGCCATCGAGGATAAAAAGATGGGGTTTATATC
Organism: Triticum aestivum; assembly: GCF_018294505.1. Taxonomy (NCBI): domain Eukaryota; kingdom Viridiplantae; phylum Streptophyta; class Magnoliopsida; order Poales; family Poaceae; genus Triticum; species Triticum aestivum. Next base: position 551,551,686 of record NC_057802.1, read on the forward strand.
ATATTGCTTGAGTTTATCCCTATACATCATGTCATCTTGCCTAATGCGTTACTCTGTTCTTATGAACTTAATACCCTAGATGGATGCTGGATAGCGGTCGATGTGTGGAGTAATAGTAGTAGATGCAGAATCGTTTCGGTCTACTTGTCACGGATGTGATGCCTATGTTCATGATCATGCCTAGATATTCTCATAACTATGCGCTTTTCTATCAATTACTCAGCAGTAATTTGTTCACCCAACGTAAAATATGCTATCTTGAGAGAAGCCACTAGTGACACCTATGGCCCCCGGGTCTATTTTCCATCATATTAATCTTCCTTCAACTAGCTATTTCTATCACCGTTTATTTTGCAATCTTTACTTTTCAATCTATACAACAAAAATACCAAAAATATTTATCTTATTATATTTATCAGATCGCACTTTTGCAAGTGGCCTGAAGGGATTGACAACTCCTTTATCGCGTTGGTTGCAAGGTTCTTGATTGTTTGTGAGGTAATAGGGATTTGCGTGTAGTCTCCTACTTGATTGATACCTTGGTTCTCAAAAACTGAGGGAAATACTTACGCTACTTTGCTGCATCGCCATTTCCTCTTCAAGGGAAAACCAACACATGCTCAAGAGGTAGCATCGATAGCTGGTACTTTTTCATCTTCAGGAGCCTCTGTGGTAGCAGGCTCGTGAATCACTAGACAACGCTCTTGGCTCGTGGAGGCAGGATGGGCAACAGAAATAGGCTCAACCACAAGGGGCTCAGAGGCCGCAACAGCATGCTCTTTCTTTGAAGACTTTGTCTTCAGCTTCTTCTTGGATAGGGCATCATCAGAAGCATCCTTGTGCTTGCGCTTCTTGGCTTCGGCTTCAGCTGCCCTTGTCTTCTTTAGTTCTAAAGCTACTGAGGGGACCTTAGGCTTCGAGCCTGTCATGCTAGCAGGGAAGACAATGCGAGGTTCTTCCTGCCTTGGAGTTTCAGTTCGGGCCGCAGCAGACTTCTTCTTCTGTTTGGCAGCCATTCTGGGGTCGATACCAGGACGCCCCAGAGCCTTGCGCTTCTCAGCCTCATTGTGTGCTTGAACACATTTCTATGCAAAGTACTTCATGCGCTCTCTTGAACCTTTTGCTTCTTCTCGCTTCTTGTGAAACTGTTCCTTGAGCTCATTTATCATCACTTTGAAGCTTTGAACTTCTGCCACAGTGAGCTTTGCCATGTTCTTCTTGAATTGCGTCTTCTCATAATCAATCTTGTTTTTCAACTCGACGATTTTCTGAGCCACGGCCAGTTCATTGGCAATGGCTCCATGAAACGTGACACTTATGCTGATTGGCAGCTGAACATCATCAATACTGAGGCTTTGATCATTGAACCATTCATCAATAAAGTTGTTCAGAATGTCAACGTCAAAGAGGGGCAGATCGTTGAAGATCTCCGCCTCTTGCTTGCTCTTGATCAGCTGTTCAAGGGCTTCATCACCAAGCTCATCATCGCTGGATAGATCAATGGTGTCTTCCTCGTTCCTCAGAACGGCAGTTGGTGCCAGTTCATGCCCAGAAATCTTCTTGGGCTTCTTTGCTTTCTTGGTCTTCTCGACCTTCTTGGACACGCGAGACAGGTCTTCCGACTGCACACTGGTTTCAGGAGGTGTAGTGGCCAATGGCTTCAAGAACGAAGCTTTTGGTGCAGCAGAGGGCTTCGAAGCTTTTGTCTTCTTTGACTTCTGCTTTGGTGCTGCTAGCGCATCGTCAGAATTTGCGTCATCAACAGAGTGATCCACCGTAGCCCCCTGTACAGCTATGTGAGTGATGAGGCCTTCAAGGTTGTAGAAGGGGCCGACCTCATTTGGATTAGCATCACGGGTGCCATCAGCCCTTGGAGCAGATGGACCAGGGTTGAAGTTGAGGCCAAACTGCTTCTTGTTTTTGACAGCAGACTCCTTGGCGAATTGATAGTTGCGCTTGAACAGATTGTCATCACGACACCATAGCAAAGATGATGGGTCGGCGTTTTCGGGCTGTGGCCCGCGGACCATGCATGGATAGAAGCCTTGAGCAATGGCTTCAGGCTTGGACTTGGGCTGGAGATTTCTGTACAAAATATCTCCCCATGGCTGCTTGATTGCATTCTTCTCAGCATACTCAGGGGTCACGAAGTTATACTTGAACCATTCTTCGGCCCAATATCTTCGAATCCATTGGATTCGGGTCTTTCGCTAGCCATAGCTCTCCTCAGGGTCAGACTTATACAGCTCATACAGGTCTGGAGGCAAATCATTTGCTGTATTTCCACGGCGCTGCCTGCCGCCTTTCCTGACAGATTTTTCAGTGGCCATTGGATTCAGACTGAACGGCTTCAAAACTGTGAGTGGCTTCCTCTTGCTGGTCAGACAGGAACTGGCTTCAGGAGAGTTGATGTGACGCTGTAAGAACTCTGCAAATGAATGCAGACTATGAGAACCAAGGGATTCTCTCACGGACATGTACCTGTGACAACATTAGAGGTGCGAAGGAAGGGGAAGAGGTCATATGCATTCTCAGAAGATTTGGAAGATAAAGCAGTTTGAAGACATTGACCTCATAGTGCGAAGACATTCACTTATTTGAAGAGAGTCGGTTCCAGATTTGTACGAGTCCATGAATAAGTACAAGTGAGGAATCTAACTAGTTGTGAAGCATAAGTAAATATACTAGGCATGTTATGAGATGCAGATATGGACAGATCCAGATTTGAAAGTGAAGAAACTACTTTTGGTTGAAGTGGATGGATTTTACGGATCAAAAAGGTAGTAAAAAGTAAATTTTAATTACCGCTGACGAACTGCTAGACGAGATGAAGAGAGAGGCCGAGCCGTTCAATCTTCCGCGCCCTAACTTGGCGGCGGAAGACACCTACGGCGGCGGCGGAGAGGACGAGGTCCACGGCCGGCGTGAGAACGGCGTCGAAGAAGTCGCGGCAGCTAGCGCTTCGTCTCCGGCGTCGGCGCGAGCTAGCGGAGGCGCTAGGGTTTTGGTGCGAGGTGGAGAGGTGGAAGAAGAGATAATGACCGCGGTGAGTTGAGTATTTATAAGGACAGGGACAGCACAACGTAATTACGCAGGTGCCCCTGGCGGTTCACATCTGAAGTACACGTGGCACGCTGTCGGTGAAATGGCCTAGGCAGTCATTTTTTTTCATTGATGAATTTCTTCAGTATGTGGTACACGCGAACTTATGAATTTCTGAAACATAAATTTCGCATGCTATTATATTTCAAGAAAATTACACACAACACACATACACTTCGTGTGCTAGATGCATTTTACTCAAATACAAGTCCACACATTTGAAAGAGCGTAAAGTTCTCACGCAGAGTTCAAAAAAAAGAGTAAATTTTTTTCCACAAGAAATGTTGGACATTTTGGTAGGCGAACATGTACAGTTTTTCCATTCGTTTGCACGTTGTACAGCGTCATGTTTAGAAACTGAACTTCTCTTTTTCTATTCTTCTAATAACAACACAACACTATAAAGGAAACATCCTCACATCAAAGAATGAACATACTGTTTTGCAATGAAGGTGTGCATTTAAAAAAATACACACACACATATACCATACACACTTTGACCTTCTGCAACACAACATCTTGACCTTCGCAAAACAAATATTTTAAGACAAATAAATCACCCATTAGTACAAGCACAACAGAATTGCAGTTGCATTTTTTTAAAAAAAATTGGAGCTTCCCCAACTACAAATATTTTGATAAAGAGGTAGTATTTCCGAAATTGCAAGACTGACAAGTGTGAGGGCGTGCCTACACGCTGCTCACACAATCGGGACCTGGGATACTCCCAAGTATTTGTCTCGTGACTAGTCGGGACCTGGGATACTCCCAAGCAGGAGTTCCCTTCCCATAGGCTCCAGCTGTAGATAAGTTCTAGAGAACCACCATTTGGACAGACAAAAGCAGCCGATGGAGCGACGCCAAATGCAGCCCGCACACCGCGAGAATGACAAATGTACGTACGAGAGCACACTTTCCTGAAAACTTCAAACTTGCAAAGCTCAAAGTCTGCACCCATACCTCTCGGGCCACCCCGGAGTGTGGCTCCATCCTCATACCAGCAGGAGAGAAAACGAAGACGGTGCCGTCTGCCTCAGCTTCCCCAGCAGCTCCTCCATGGCCGGGCCACCGATCTACTTGCGGTTGGCGGCTTCGAGTGTGGCTTGTACGAGCAGCAATTCCGTCTTGAGGGCATTGACGTTGGGACCTAAGTTGTTGCTGGCAACCCAAGCCTCCAGTACGCCATCGGCAACGGGAGCCAGCGCCTTGCCCACCACCCATTGCGCGGCGCTCAGGAGCGCGTCCATCCTCTTGAGTCCTCAGCGCAACGGTGTATCAAGGATCGGTGATGGGAAGACCTGCAGGAATCAAGAGGAATTGTTTCCTTAACGCACACCAATTGCATAGCAGTACATAATAATACAGAGAAAAATAATTACTTGTAAGTTGCTGCTAGCAACCAGCAGTAGAAGAATTAATACGTACTCGTGAGGATGTCCCCTGCCTGCCTGAGAGTTTGTGGTGCTGAGGACGAGATACGGCGCATTATATTATATTATATATATATATATATATATATATATATATATTGATGCTAGTCATCACCCAGGGTGCAGAATAAGTTATTCTTCACCGGAGGTAATCTTACAATCACTTTATAATTAAATTATATTTGGAATTCAAATAGTTACATTCTTATTCATTCACTATGTAAAATTTGGTATAAAAAATAAAAATATAGGTCATAAGACGAGAAAATTTGGAGTTTATGTATATTTTACACTATGTTTTTACGTTTGTAATTTTACATAATATTTTTACGGCGATTATATATTTTCTTACGGTGTCTTTTTACGTCAGAAATAAGATAAAACTTACGGAACGTAAAATTATAGTGCATTGGTGGTAAAATAGAGGGTATATAGGAAGTCCAGTTTCGGCCACCGGGAAAGTTTCGGGGGTCACCGGTATTGTACCGGGACCACCGGAAGGATCCCGGGGGGTCCATCGGGTGGGGCCACCTATCCCGGAGGGCCCCATGGGCTGAAGTGGGAGGGAACCAGCCCCTGGTGGGCTGGGAGAGAGAGAGAGAGAGAGAGAGAGAAAGATGTGTATGCTTTGGCTAGATTGGATTGGAGCCAACACAAGCTGGGTACTTTACTTTACTTTGATGACACTCTCTCATTTTCTCTCCCTCTCTCTCTCTACATTGGGCTACCAAAGGATCTGATTCCGATGAATGACACCCCGGAGTGTTGCAGGTTCAGGCAACCATCTCTGAATGTAATGAAAAATACATCTCTGAACTTTAATGCCCATTCACTCTGAACTTTATCCCTCAAAATATGGTGTGTGATCCGCTGCTGCAAAATTTGGACGCTGCACTTCAACCATCCATGAATTAACCTCACCCACACAAAAAAAATTGCACTTCCCAAACACAAAACATAGAAACAAGATACATGAATCAGCAACGCGAAAATTAAATCCATGTTGATAGGAGTCTGCGTTATGAACGCTAAATCTTCTCTGTACGCTAAATCTGAACTTAAGGGAAAACAATAAAAATGGCGCTGGTGAGGTCGGGGGTCGCAGAGGAGCCTGCCACCGGTGTTTTTCCAGCAACGTCGGGGAGAGGGAGGGCATCCCCGCGGTGGAAGAAGGCAGCGGTGCACGGAGGTGAAGCGGCGGCGCGTGGGATGGCCGGATGGGGGACGGTGGCATGCGGAGGCAGGCTGCGGCGCGGGAGGTAGGGCAGCAGTGCGTAGAGGCAGGAGGCGAGCGCGTGGGAGACTAGGCACGGTGGCTGGGAAAGCTGGGGACCACAACGCCGGCGATGAGCGCAGGTGGCGGCGGCGGCGGCATCTTGGGGCGGCGGTGTCTCCGGTTGGGACATGGCGGGTGTCGGTTCAATATCCAGCGTATCTCGTAGTAGGGGTCCTAAGCTAGGCGTCTTGGAGCGATGGTAACATGGACACGGGGTTTTTACCCAGCTTCGGGCTCTCTTGATGAGATAATACCCTACATGCTGCTTTTGATTGTTTTCATATGGGTGTAGTACAGAGTACATGTATCTACCACGAGATCGTAGTAATGAATATGAGATTGTCTATTGACTAGCCTGGCCTCGGTTTATATAAGACACCGGAGGCCTAGGGTTTAGGAGAGTCCTTGTCTTGGGCGCCAAGTCTTGTAGAGTCTTCCTTGTATGCGGCAGGGGTTGTCCGAACTGGCCCATGAGTATGCAGCCATGGGGTCCTCGGCCCAATCTAACTGATCGGGAGACGATGTGGTGAGTACCCCCTAGTCCAGGACACCGTCAGTAGTCCCCTGAACCGGTCTTCAAGTTGGGGACACTCCTCGATTCTTCCGAACTGTTCTTCATCTTCGGTCGTCGGTCTTGAAAACTGGTTCAACAAATCTTCCCATCTTCGATCTTGAGGATTGCCAAAGTGCATCCGAAGAGTTTACACGTCGGGTATCCAGGGAGCCCCTTTAAGTTTCCGGCCTTTATCAATGCCTTGTTATTTTCACGCCCACCTCGGGTTTGAAGTTGTCCCCGTGCGGCGGTGTCCTCTTGCATCCGAGCTCCAACGCCGGACTGCATTTGAGGTATCTTTTGCAGCCGAGCACCAACGTCGGACTGTATCCGAGCTTCAACAACGGACTGAATCCAAACTCCAACGCCGGAGAGTATCCGAGCTCCAATGCCGGTCTATATCCGAGGTGTCATAGATCACCTTGGCTCAAAAAAGTCGAAGGAGTTTAGCCGAGCTCAATGCCAGAAATGCCCTCTACAGAGCCAACCACTGGCGTCCGAGCTTTATGCAGGACTGCTTTCGGGGTGTTTATTGTAGTCGAGCACCAACGCCGGACTGTATCCGAGGTAGTACACCACCTCGTCCATGGGCTGATTTTTATGAATTTAATCTCGAATTGTGCAATGTAATATCTGCTGAGATGTATAGCCAGTAGCCCTCAAGGTGCGTGTTGGCCTAATATCCGGGATGCACCTGAAGGAAAAAAAATCTAACCGCTGACCCTAGTAGCCCCTGAGACTCAGGTCGATTCATAAAATCAGCCTGATGATCAATTCCCAGCTCGGCAGCATACTTAGGAATAGAAACGCGGTGTGCAAAGTCCTCGAGACTCAGGTTGGGTGCGGCCGACCAACCTGAGGATAATAATCTCCTCGAAAACTATATTGCACTTTAAATTTTCTGCATTGGATTATCAATGCAGTAGCCCCCGAGACACTAGTCGGGTGGCAACACCATATCAGGGGATCGATGTACCCCTTTAATATTTATAAATAATAAGCACGAAGCCCAGTAGCCCCCGAGCCTTAATGTGGGCACGGGTGGCCGAATTAAGGATCGATATCCAAAGCAAAATCACAAATTATGTGTAATGATTCTATGTATCCAAATACTTTTCATCATCAATGCTCAGATCCGCATTGTACAAAACTTTGTTGACCGACCATCGGCTTCCACTTCCTTGGCCAGTAGCCGAGGAGTGTTTGTCCTACTTTATAAAGCCTTTACAAGGGCAAAGATTTACGACAAACAAGGTAATCCGGCCATACGGTTTTATAAACAAAGGTATGCAGAGAGATATGTTGTATTACTATTTAATGTGAGAAACATCTTCCAAAGAAAATATTCCCGCTATCGGTTCCTTTCTTTGGGTTGTCATGCCAACCATGATCATGAAACCTCACCTCCGATCAATGCAGGAGAAAAATATTAAGGAGTTAGTTCGGGGAAAGTTCCCAAATTCTATGTTTATTTTGACTCCGTTGCGACCGTTTATCAGTTGAAAGTGGACCATCATCGGCTTCTACCCCTTTGTAGATACTACGCAGGGTGTTTCCGCAACAACAAAACGACCCTTAGCCGACGTCTCGGTGCCCGAAGGCGGTTGTGTTAGCAGAAACGAGGCAATCAGATATGCGGGCTTTATCACTTTCACTTAGTCATAGGTGTTTTAAATTGGGGAAGCTAGCTACGAGCCCCTGGTTAGTGTTTGGCGACAGCCGAGGTTAAGCCATAAACACTTCGGCCAATGTTATGAATGGCCCGTCATTTAACATAGTCATCGGATCGCTGACCAGTTTACGCTTATTGTGACAGTCAGTTTTCGGCTTTCTCCACTGAGGTGCGTAACCATGCGAGCTGGAAGCACAATCGCAGTGGTTCTCCCTTTGCACACCTAGTCGAACAAAGCGGAACGTAGGAGGCAAGCACAGGAGCCGGGCAACCAAACTATTGACCAAAGACACAATTCAAAACTGATGCATACATAACAATATCCGAGAATGTTTTTGCCGAATCTCTGAAGGTGTCCGGCGTTGCACTGACTTATGCTGGAAACACGCAAAATAATTTAAAAGTGCCATAGGCTTGGAAAATCAAAAAATTGCAGTAAAAACTTGATGTCCGAACTAGATCAAGTGTTCGGTGCCAATCCGAAAATTGGTCTTAAAAAGTGCTTATATCGTGCTTTAATATGACACATCCTATCTCAAGACTTCAAGCGGGTCAGCCTACGGCTTGAACCTCCTATCTGAAGGCGGAGTAATTCTCATTAGGTCAGTTTAGCAAACTAAACTCTAGCGACTTTGAGAGAGAAATTAGGCTCCCCGGCTATTGACCACACATTCGCGTCGAAAAAGGAGTGATAGAAAAAGACTTTGCAACGACTAAGAAGAAGGACACTTATTATAAAACAGTTCATATAAATTTAAGAGCCCCCAAGTGACTTGGGAAAAAGAATTTTATGTACCGAAGTACTTATATCATATATGTGTTCACCCGAACTTTAAACGCGTCTTAATCGACCGTCGGCTTCTCCCTCTTCGGTCTAGGGCCAAAAAGTGTTATGTACTCCACCTGTCGACAATATCGACGGTGTTTCTGTCGGATGTGGGGTTCCGGCAAACCCTTAAGGTTCGAACACTGGGGTGCGCGTGAAGTCTTTCCGTCCTTCCGATCTATGCCCTAGCTCGCTAAGATCTCGCGGACGAACTCGACGAACTCGCAACACAGAAAGACATGAGGTTTATACTGGTTCAGGCCACCATTGTGGTGTAATACCCTACTCCAGTGTGGTGGTGGTGGATTGCCTCTAGGGCTGATGATGAACAGTACAAGGGACGGGCAGCCTCCTGAGATTGAGGTGTTCTTGTGGCTAGGGTAGGCTCTCGATCGGGTTGGATCAAGCTAAGATGAGATGCCTCTACTTTGGTGGCTATCTCTACTTATATAGGCCCTGGTCCTCTTCCCAAATATCGAGCGGGAAGGGAGCCAACAACGGCGGGCAAATTTGAAGGGGGACAGCTAGTACAAGCTATCCTGACAAAAGTGGTCTTCGCCTGCGAAAAGCTCTGGTGGTGACGCCGTCTTGGAATCCACGATGACCTCCGTCTTGCCGTCCTCCTGTGCTTGGTCTCGTTGCACCAATATAGCAACCTTTGCCTAATGCCTCGGTACTCTTCGCCTGCGCTGGCCTCATTAGGACCAAAGAGGAAATAAGGACGCTGCATGCGCTGGCGCCCGCCTGGTGTCGTTCGTCATGGCTCATGTCACGAGGGCCTCGTGAGGTTTTGCCCCGCCTTGAGATCTCCGCTCCTCGTGAGCCTGCCTGGCTAGGCTATTCCGGAGGAGGTCTTGCGTCGTCCGCCTCGCGAGGCTCGGACCCTCGCGAGGGTCTTGGATGCCTTGTTGATGAAGATGGGCCGTACGGCCTGCTTGCTTAGCCACGCCGTGGGCCGCAGGCAGGCAAGTCTGGGGACCCCCGTTCCCAGAACACCGACAGTAGCCCCTGGGCCAAAGGTGTGCTCGGGCTTGGCTTCGCGGCGAAGCCAAGTGTCAAGTTCGGAGCACCGCGGGCCCCAAAAGCCTGCGGCCTCGGTTGACGCGTGGCGGTTGATTGGACGTGGGCGTCTACGCTTCCCCACGTGCCTCGGCAGCTGCACGACTTGACAAGTCCCTGCGACATGCAAGGAAAACCATCATTACCTGCAATCGTGGGAGACGCCGGTTGGCCTTCTCTTGCTATAAATGGGGAGGGGGCGGAGCCCCCGTCGCCCATCTCTTCCCCGCTTGCTTGCTTCTTCCTCCTTGCTCCACTGCTTGCAGCGTCACCGATGGCGCCACGAAGGAAATTCTCTGCCGCCGAGAAGGGAAAGGCTCCTCGCGAGGGACCCGACTCCCAAGCGCCCAAGCGCGGTAGCGGCCGCCCGCGCAAGCATGCCGCGACCCCCGCCGTGGCCCACCGTCGCGGCGGCGCCGCGCCACGCGGAGGGGATCGTCCTAGCCATAGCGGTCCAGCTGACGAGGGGAGGCGTGCAATGGTGGCGCGGCCTCCCCGTCCGCGCATCCATTCAGCGGAAGTGTCACCGGAGTTCGTTGTCTGGTCGGAGAACCCGACCGGCAACTGGCTCCAGCTTCCGCGCTTCTTCGTCGACGAACTGCCGGCTCCTGGTCCAGGCGGGCTCTGGTTGCAGGCGAATGGTTGCTGCAGCAAGGCCTCTTGGGTCGCGGTCGAGACTTCTGTCGCGTGCAACATAGCCCTGGCCCGCGGCTGGCAGACATTCGCCCGCGCGCGCGGTCTGGGCAGGCGGTGCACGCTCCACTTCAGGTATGACGGTGGGTCGACCATCTATGTGAGGGCGTTCGGGGAAGATGGTCGCCGCGTCGGTGCTTCCCCGAGACGAACGACGGTGAGGAGGTGCTCGGCCTTGGTGATGGTCACGACGAAGATGAAGGCGAGCCTGCCCTAGGCGACGATCGCGTCTCTTCCAGCTTTGGCGGCTCTTCCTGCGGCGACAGCTCCAGCAGCGGTGGCTACGACCAGCCGCCGCGCCACCGCGCCCGCTTCGAAGGGGGCAGCAGGTCATCTCGTCGCCGCGCCTCCGTGAAGCGCGAGGAAAGGTCCGGCTAGGCTCGGGGTGCCGCTAAGGGCCTGCCTCCGCGGATTGCGGCAACGCTGCTTTGTTTAACTCTTTTTCTTGCATCAAAAAATTAAACCAGTATGGGCCCAGAGGGGCGTGTATCGAACTGTGGTTCCTTAGTTATCGCACTGTGCGTGTTATCCTAATGCCGTGTTGTTATTTTTGCGCAAAGATAACTTGACCTGGTGCGTCCAGGACATCCTCTTCCTCACGAGGCGTTTGTTTCCTCGCGTCCATCTTAACCTGGTGGTCTGTGCTTTCTTGGAAACTGCAAAAATTCATTAGGGGGTGCACTAGAGGGTTTGCCGTCCATCCAAGCCTCGACTTGGCGCTTTGTATCGCGGTACCCGAGGGGCATGGATTAGAAGAGATGCGCCAGCTTTCAAGCTCGAACGAGGGTGGCTCGCGAGAAGGCAGAGAGAAGAAAAATGCTCGTGAGGGCACCTGCCTAGCCCCCTCGCGAGGTATGCGAGAGAGAGAACATGAGCAAATCAGAGCCGAAAAATGCAGTAAGAGGCTAGGGAATCAAACCAGCAATGAACACTAAGAGCAACTTCGATTAAAGAAAAGCGAGCCAACTACGGAAAGCAAATGAAAAGCCGCGTCCGGCACCTAATCTAGTCTTCAAGTCTTCTCACCAGCGCGGAGCTAAGTGCTGCCACTAGGCGTGGGCGGGAGCCCCAGGGCCTGAGGCCGGCGCTCCTGAGACTCCGGGGCGTGTACAGCCCCAACTCATTATTACGTGAGAGTGGCACGGGCGGCGATTCTTCACAGGCACCGGGCCTTCTTCACAGGCTCTGGGCCTTGCTTCATGGGTAGAACTTCCGGAGGTGCTGGATGTTCCACGCGTTTTGGATAGGTGTCCCTTCTTGCGTCTCCAGGCGCACGGCGCCAGGCCTGGAGATGTGGACGACCCTGAACGGAAAGCTTATGCAACCCTTCCCTGGAAAGGACCCGCCTCAGGACCAGGTCACCCGTCTCGAGCGTCCTGGAGTGAACGTTGCGGCACTGGTATCGCCGTAGCGCTTGCTGGTACCTTGCCGCCCTTAATGCAGCTTCGCGACGACGTTCCTCTCCTAGCACGATATCCATCCCCCGCGTGGCGTCCTGCTGCGTTTCGTCGAACGCCAGGACCCGTGCGGAGCGATGCTTGACCTCGTGAGGGAGGACTGCTTCGGCTCCGTAGACGAGGAAGAACGGAGTCTCGCCTGTTGGCTTGGTAGCGGCGGTGCGCATAGACCACAGCACGGACTGGAGCTCGTCGTGCCAGCCCCTGCCGCAGGCCTCCAGCTTCTTCTTGAAGGTCCTGGTCTTGAGGGCCCTCAGGACCTCTACGTTGGCGCGCTCAACCTGACATTTGCTCCTGGGGTGAGCCACCGAAGCATAGCAGATCTGCATTCCAAGGTTAGCACAGTAGGTTTCGAAGAGGTTACTAGTAAACTGCGAGCCGTTATTCTTGATGATGCGGTTGGGGAGCCCGAAGCGGCTCACGAGGCCCTTGATGAACTTGACGGCAGAGCCGGCCGGGATGGTACGGACGGCTTCCACTTCCGCCCACTTGGTGAATTTGTCGATGGCGACGTAGAGATAGCGGTAGCCCCCTGGCGCCCGTGGGAACGGGCCTAAGATGTCCAGCCGCCAGACCGCGAACGGCCATGTGAGAGGGATGGTTTGGAGGCCCTGAGCAGGCTGATGGATTTGCTTGGCGTGGAATTGGCAAGCTTCGCAAGACCTCACCAGCTCGGCTGCGTCGTTGAGTGCTGTAGGCCAGTAGAATCCACTGCGGAACACCTTGCCGACGAGGGTCCGTGACGATGAGTGATGCCCGTAGTCCCCGCCGTGTATGTCAATCAGTAGCTCCCTTCCTTGTTCGCTGGAGATGCAGCGCAGCGTGACATCGTTCGGCCGCTTCCTATATAACTCGCCGTCTTGGATGCAGTATGCCGTGGCGTGCCGAGCCACGCGCTCCGCGTCCTCTTCCTTCTTCAGTAGCGCCCCGTGTGTCAGGTACTCCTTGAATTCCTTGGTCCAGCATTCCTCCTAGGGCTCGAGCGCCAAGAGTAGCCGAGCTCCTAAGGCCGGGCCACAGGCCGGGGCTCCCGTGACCGGAGGCTGTGGGAGCTCCTCCCGAGGCCGAGTAGTGCTTGAAAAAGGTGGCGTAGCTGATGGCTTGAAGAGCGGCTCCTCAAAGACACCAGGCTCTTGTGGTTGCCGCTTGGATGCTCTCCTGGCGATGTCGTCGGCTTCTTTGTTGGTGCCCCGGGGCACGTGCTGCAGTTCGAGACCTGAGAACTGCTTTTCCATCTTGCGTACCTCCGCGAGGTAGGCTTCCATGTGCTCGTCCTTCGGCTCATACACCTTGTTGGAGAAGTTGACGAGGAGTTGCGAGTCGCCTCTAACGGTAAGGCGCTTCACCCCTAGTGCTGCCGCAGCCTTCAGGCCAGCTATGAGGCCTTCGTATTCTGCGATATTGTTGGAGACCTTCTCACCGTGCTGAAAGCAGAGTTGCACGGCGTAGTAGAGCTTGTCCTGGGTGGGCGAGATGAGCACTGCTCCTGCTCCCGCGCCCTGGTGCGTGAAAGCGCCATCGAAATACATGACCCAGCCGTCCCGAGCCTCGCTCCCTGGGGAGGTGGACCGCTCTTCCCCTTCCTCAAGTGTCGGGGCATCCGTCCATTCTGCCACAAAATCAGCGAACGCAGCCCCCTTGATGACCCTGGTAGTGTTGAACTCTAACTGGAATGCTTGCAGCTCGATATTCCACTCAGCGACCCTTCCAGCCGAATTTGGGCTCGTGAGTACCCTCTCCAATGGGTAAGCCGAGACGACCTTGATCGGGTGCCCTTGAAAGTAGTGTTGCAGCTTGCATGAGGCCACACCAAGAGTGCGAGCAGGAGCTTCTAAGGCATGGGGTAGTGTGCCCTTGCGTCTCGCAGTACGGTGCTGACGAAGTACACCGGGTGTTCGACGAGGGCTGACGCACTATCGAGGCTGGGGTCCTCCGGAGATGGGTGCATCTCCTGAGGTGGAGGGTTTCCTGAGACTTGGCTGTCCTCAGGAGCTTCTGCGACGTTGTCCTCCCGAGCTTTTTCTTCCCCAGCAGATGCCTTTGCTGCGTGCTCCTGGCCCTGCACCACTTCAGCTCCGGCTTGGCGCGGCGCGCCCTTGGCTTGGCGTTCCTCCCTGACCACCACCAGCGCCGCGCTGGCGGAGTACGGGGTGGCAGCAAGATAGAGTACCAAAGGCTCGAGAGGCCGTGGTGCCACCATCACCGGGGGGCTGGTAAGGTATTTCTTGAGGTCTTGGAAGGCCTGATCGGCCTCCGGGGTCCACTCGAACGGGCCTTTCTTCTTCATGAGCTTGAAGAAGGTAAGGCGCGCTCTCCCAACTTGGAGATGAAACACCCTAATGCGGTCACCTGCCCCGCTAGCTTTTGCATCTCTTTGAGGGTCTGTGGCGGGCTCATGTCCTCGATGGCCTTGATCTTCTCCGGGTTCGCCTCGATCCCTCTGTGAGACACGAGGAATCCCAGCAGCTTGCCGGAGGGGACACCGAACATGCACTTCTCCGGGTTAAGCCTCAAGTTCACCCGGCGCAGGCTCTCGAAGGTTTCCTCCAAATCTTGAATCAATGTCCTCGCCTCGCGAGACTTTACCACTATGTCGTCGACGTAGGCCTCTGTGTTTCTCCCGAGCTGTCGCCCCAGGGCGATGTGCATCAACCGCTGGAAGGTGGCGCCTGTGTTGCGCAGCCCGAAGGGCATGCAGGTGTAGCAGTACACCCACATGGTGTTAGGAAAGCTGTCTTCTCCACATCTTCCACCGCCATCTTGATCTGATGATACCCCGAGAACGCGTCCAGGAAGCACAGCAAGTCGCACTCGACGGTGGAGTCGACAATCTGGTCGATGCGCGGAAGCGGGAACGGATCTTGGGGGCAGTATTTGTTAAGGTTGGTAAAGTCGACGCACATCCGCTCCTTCCCGCCTTTCTTTGGCAGTACGACGGGGTTTGCCAGCCATTCAGGATATCGAACTTCCCGGATGGCGCCTGCCGCCTCCAGCTTGCATGTCTCTTGGATCATGAAGGCCTGCTTCTCAGTGGACTGCCGTCTGGCTCGCTGTTTCAAGGGGCGTATGTTGGGGCATACACTTAGATGATGCTGGATCACCTCTCTCGGGACCCCTACCAGCTGATTGGGCTCCCACGCGAATATCTCCTTGTTCGTTCGCAAAAACCTCACCAAGGCTTCTTCTTGTCCCGGGTCAAGGCCGGCTCCTATGGTAAAGGTGGCCCCCGACGACCCGTCCTCGTTGACCGGCACCTGCTTGGTTTCCGCCATGTCTTGGGTGAACAACTGCTTCTTCTTGGTAGGCGCGGCCTCCTTGGCCTCGTGGGTACCGGCGCTGGCCAGCTGTGCTGCTACCGCGGTCTTGAAGGCGAGCCCGAGCACCGTCACGGCCTCCTTAGTGTCCCCCTTGATGGTGAGGACGCCCTTGCTTCCTGGCATCTTCATGAGGATGTAGGCCGGATGGGTTGCCGCCATGAACTGAGCGAGAGCTGGGTACCCGAGGATGGCTTTGTTTGGGAGACCGATGCGGGCGATGTCCAAGTCCACCAGCTCAGTGTGGTAGTTGTCGCATGTGCCAAAGGTGACAGGGAGGCAGATCTGCCCTAGAGAGTGGGCAGCTCCGCCACCCACTCCCGAAAAGGGCTTGCTGAGGTCAAGCCGCACGAGCGGCACGTGAAGAAGGCTGAAGGCTTCTAGGGAGAGCAAGTTGAGGCCGGCACCGCCGTCGATGAGGGTCTTGGTGACGGCCACGTTGCAGACGGTGGGCGTGCAGAGCATTGGGAGCATGCCGGAGCCGGCGGTGGAGCCGGGGTGGTCTTCTGAGTCGAAGGTGAGGTCGGCCTCTAGGGTAGCCCAACCTAGCGGAGCCCCCGGGCGCTTGGAGGCGGCCCCGATCTGATGGAGAAACGGTTTGATGTGACAATCTGAAGGCGGTGCTTGAGAGCCGCCCAGCAGCGCCGCGACCACATGGTGTGCTGGCACCGCGTAGCGATCGGTGAAGAGGTCGCGGAGTTCCCCCCAGGAAGCCACTGTGGATCCCGGGAGGTTGAGCAGCCAGGCGCGCGGCTCGCCGGCAAGGGCCATGGGGAACCAGTTGGCCATGATCTTGTCGTTGCCTCCGTCTTGGAGGACAACCTCCTCGTACGCCAGCAGGAACGGTGTCGGGTCTGCCACGCCGTCGTAACGCGGCGGCATCTCCGGCTTGAACTTGGTCGGCCACCGCACTCGGCGCAGGGCGGGGGCCAGGGCTCGGTACCCAGATGCCCCGATGCCGACGTCGGTCGCAGAGGTGGACGGCGGGGCACCCGCCATGGGAGCATAGTGCGGCGGCACGGGGCGCAGGTTGGTGGAGAGGAGCTCCGGCGCACCCCTACCTGGCGTGCCAAATGTCGGATGTGGGGTTCCGGCAAACCCTTAAGGTTCGAACACTGGGGTGCGCGCGAAGTCTTTCCCTCCTTCCGATCTATGCCCTAGCTCGCTAAGATCTCGCGGACAAACTCGTTGAACTCGCAACATAGAAAGACACGAGGTTTATACTGGTTCGGGCCACCGTTGTGGTGTAATACCCTACTCCAGTGTGGTGGTGGTGGATTGCCTCTAGGGCTGATGATGAACAGTACAAGGGAAGAGCAGCCTCCTGAGGTTGAGGTGTTCTTGTGGCTAAGATGAGATGCCTCTACTTTGGTGGCTAGCTCTACTTATATAGGCCCTGGTCCTCTTCCCAAATATCTAGCGGGAAGGGAGCCAACAACGGCGGGCAAATTTGAAGGGGGACAGCTAGTACAAGCTATCCTGACAAAAGTGGTCTTCGCCTGCGAAAAGCTCTGGTGGTGACGCCGTCTTGGGCTCCATGATGACCTCCGTCTTGCCGTCCTCCTGGTCTTGGTCTCATTGCACCAATATAGCAACCTTTGTCTGATGCCTCGGTACTCTTCGCCTGCGCTGGCCTCCTTAGCACCAAAGAGGAAATAAGGACGCTGCACGCGCTGGCGCCCGCCTGGTGTCGTTCGTCATGGCTCACGTCACAAGGGCCTCGTGAGGTTTTGCCCCGCCTTGATACCTCCGCTCCTCGTGAGCCTGCCTGGCTAGGCTACTCCGGAGGAGGTCTTGCGTCGTCCACCTCGCGAGGCTTGGACCCTCGCGAGGGTCTTGGATGCCTTGTTGATGAAGATGGGTCGTACGGCCTGCTTGCTTAGCCACGCCGTGGGCCGCAGGCAGGCAAGTCTGGGGACCCCCGTTCCCAGAACGCCGACAATTTCCGATAACCAGGCAATCAGGCCATAAGGCTGTAACAGACAAAGTGCGCTCAGGAAACTTATGCTATATTACTGACGAAGTGTAAGAAGCATCTTCGAAGAAAATAGTACCCCCACCGATACCTTTCTTCGGTGCTCATTGTTACTATGAGACTTGTGCAATAGATTTTTTGTACTCATGAGTTCCGTTGTGTGCCGACCATAATTGAAAACAATAAGAGCGCTAGCTTTCGGCTTCACCCAGTCTGATGTCCGGCTCGGATGACCTGATCTTGACAATCGCAGAGGTGCTCCCTTTACTCCCTAGCCGAACAATCGGGAACGTAGGGGTAAACACAGGAGCGAGGCAACCCAGCTTGCGGAACACTTAAGTCAACATGGTGCATATTGTGGCGTAATACACGAACAAGGAACGAAGCCGTACAAGTATAATCATATGCAAGAGGAAAAGCTTCATAAAGAAAGCCCCCAAGTAAACGGGGTATTTGAATTTGTGTGTCACAAACAAAGTTTCGACAAGGAAGTTTTTCACAAGCCACTTTTTGCCAAAAAGGTATAATGCTTGGTCGAATCGAACAAAATTTAAAACTGGGAGTTTTTGAGCGTCAAAGCGACTTAGCTGGTTAATGTGTTCGGCATTGATGACGCGGTCCGAGCTTGGTGCGGGACAAGGTCTCAGCCCCCAAGCCCGATGTGGCCGAGCGAAGAGCTCGGCACTCCGAAGTGGCGACATGGTACGGCCAATGTGGCGAGGTGGAACCCCAGTCCGACCGAGGCGGTGGAGCAGGCCGGCAGTGTGACGCCGAAGTCTCCGGCGTGGGTTAATGAAGTGATGACGAAGCCCCGGTCCAGCCGAGGTGACGTGGTATGTTGGTATGCCGAGGTGACAGCGCTGCCCAACCCGGATCATTTATCTGTGCACAAAAAATAGTGCAAGCGGGAGAAAATAGTAATAATAATAATAATAAAATGTTGCATAATTAATAATTTATGCAAAGTGAGTAATAAAAGAAATATGACCCGTGTGCCGAACACTCGATGAGGTAGAGCTCTCTCGGCAATGCCGAAATCCCCGAGGCAACTGAACACGTCGGTATGGCAACTCGACCAACAAAGTGGTCACGTAAGCTGATTTATGCCGATTGGGACGTCGGCATCGGCTTGCGGAGGCGACGGCATGGTGCGGCCACTCTTAATGCCAGGATGCCGGATCATCGAGATATGTGGGCCGCAGTAGTCTGCATACGGAAAACAAAGCACACCAGCAAAAAGGATATATTCTGGACAAATAATCCGTACAGAATAATTTACTAGAACAATGGCACCTGATAATTATCTGCTAACGGGTATAGCGGATTGGGAGCTGTACGCCGCCGCCCTTGCCAGAGTGTCTTCGGCTTGTAATTTCGTGGGACGGGCCATGCTAGGCACGTACTCCTCGGACCCAATGAAACTGGCTAGCGAGGAATTGTTCGGATCGGAACCGGCCGGACCTTAGCGTCGACAGACCGAATTTTAGACCGGTCGCTATAGGTCTGCACAGAAAAATCATGCAAACTAGCAGAACAAATATTCACTGTGTATTTAATATAGACAATACAGGTAACTAGAAAAATAAAACCTGATATTCTCGTTCAGAGGCGTTGAAGTCCGTGGTAAAAAGGCAGGACTAGTACTGCCCGTGCGGTGGGTACTCGGAGGTCCTTTGTCTCCATGTGATTGTCGTAGCAATCCAAAGAAAAACGTGGGCTGCTTCTATTACGTGGACACAGGCAGCTCTAGTAATAGTACGAGTACTTGCATGCGGGAGGTACCCAAAAGATAGATGGTTAGCAATAAGCATAGACTATCTCATAATTAAATAATAGCCTAAAATGAGAAGAGGATCGAATCAGCCTGTCGCTGCCAGCGATTTGAAGTCTCGTCAGCCCCTATGCATTGCATGGACAGTACTACTGGTACGCTAGCTCCTCGGCTGAATTACTGCAGGTGGGGTTTTATTTTATAGCAGGTCCATGTGTTGCCCCTCATCCAGCGTACGGGCCTGGCCCCGATCGGGTAGCCAGGGGCCAGCGCAGGGTTTGGCCACCGTGCCTCCTGCCGCTGCTCCTCTCCACACGTGCATCGTCGTCTGTCATCCGTATACCCCCGCACGCTTTTCTCTAGATAGTTTCTACTCGCGGAGGTAAATCCGATCTGTGGAAAAGATCACACAGAACGGCAGTGATACTTTTGCAAAAGAATTGATCTGTGTAAAACAAAATAAACATAAACTATGACACCTGATTTGGCGTTTGTTGAAGATCCCATCGCACCGTGGCGACACCTTGCAGGCTCTCAATGAAAAGCACCAATGCCGGTTCAATATCCGGCGTATCTCGTAGTAGGGGTCCTAAGCTAGGCGTCTTGAAGCGATGGTAACATGGACACGGGGTTTTTACCCAGCTTCGGGCTCTCTTGATGAGATAATACCCTACATGCTGCTTTTGATTGTTTTCATATGGGTGTAGTACAGAGTACATGTATCTACCACGAGATCGTAGTAATGAATATGAGATTGTCTATTGACTATCCTGGCCTCGGTTTATATAAGACACCGGAGGCCTAGGGTTTAGAAGAGTCCTTGTCTTGGGCGCCAAGTCTTGTGGAGTCTTCCTTGTATGCGGCAGGGGTTGTCCGAAATGGCCCATGAGTATGCGGCCACGTGTCCTCGGGAGACGACGTGGTGAGTACCCCCTAGTCCAGGACACTGTCAGTGGGGCAGAGGCGGTCGCGTCTCTGGTTGGGGGGTTGGGGGCGGCGGCGCCGCCGGTTGGGGATGGGGCGGCGGGCGCGTCGCCATTTGCGGATGGGAGGTGCAAGAGGTGGGGGATCAGGGATGGTCGGGATCGAGGGAGGGTGGGCTTTTTTTCTGTCACTGCTCGGTTCAGGAGTTCGGGAACAAGTCCATCGTGCCCTATATAGGGCGTCATGATCCGAATAACTATTCTGATCCTGGGATCAGAATAGTGTTACTCTATATATATCAGACCAACTCAACATTGTGAAGATAAACATGAAATCTAATCAGTGTTGAAGACAAACCAAATGCGAAGACTATACAATTAGGACGCCATTGAAACACACCAAACAAGAATTTGGTGTTGGCGTTACCCACCGTATAGGAAGTATTAGACCCAGACACGGTGCACAATTATCGTGGCGCTCCGAAGTCAAATTCCGCATTAATGTATTCACACTTAGAGTGTATGTCTTCATTGATTGAAGATAAACGTTACTTTGTGTGTTGCACATCTAAGTCATCAACATGCATAAGCGTTAGGATGTGTGTCCAATTACAGGACATTCGAGGATTCTAAGATATTTAGCTCACACCGCAACTTGCAAAACCTTTTCTCATCCAAGGGCTTTGTGAAGATATCTGCCAATTGCTCTTCAGTGTTGACGTGAATGATATCAATATCTTCCTTCATGACATGATCTCTGAGAAAGTGATGACGGATCTGAATGTGCTTTGTCTTCGAGTGCTGGACTGGGTTGTTGGCAATCTTGATGGCGCTTTCATTGTTGCAGTAAAGTGGCACTTGCTTCATGTGGATGTCATAGTCCTTGAGAGTTTGCTTCATCCATAGAAGCTGAGCGCAACAAGATCCAGCAGCAATGTATTCAGATTCAGCAGTGGAGAGTGATACACAGTTCTGCTTCTTCGAAGACCAACAGACAAGAGATCGTCCAAGAAAGTGACATGTGCCTGATGTGGACTTGCGATCAACCTTGTCACCAGCATAATCAGCATCTGAGAATCAAACTAGATCAAACTCTGAACCCTTTGGATACCATAATCCTAGTGTTGGGGTGTAAGCCAAATATCGAAGAATTCGCTTCACAGCTAGGTGATGCGATTCCTTTGGTGCCGCTTGGAATCGGGCACACATGCAAACGCTAAGAATTATATCTGGCCTAGATGCACATAAATAGAGTAAAGAACCAATCATGGAGCGGTATACCTTTTGATCGAACTCTTTACCATTATTGTTGGGACCCAGATACCTTTGGTTGGCATTGGCGTCGTATATCCTTTGCAGTCTTGCATTCCAAACTTCTTCAGGCAATCTTTGAGGTATTTGTCTTGTGATATGAAGATCTCGTTGCTCTGTTGACGGATTTGAACACCGAGGAAAAATTTCAGCTCACCCATCATGGACATCTGATATTGCTCTCGCATCATGTGTCCAAACTCATCACTGTATCTCTTGTCAGTGCAGCCGAAGATAATGTCATCCACATAGATCTGGCATACAAACAGTTCTCCATCATATGTCTTCGTGAAGAGCGTAGGATCCAGAGAACCAGGTTTGAAACCTTTGCTTTTCAAGAAGTCTTTGACTGTGTCATACCAAGCGCGAGGGGCTTGTTTGAGGCCATGCAGTGCCTTGTTGAGCTTGTATACCATACCAGGACGTTTGGGTCTTTAAAACGAGGTGGTTGTGCGACCACCACAAAAAAAAGACACTTTCGTGATGATACGTGTTTGTCATAGTAGGTCGCATTTTTTGTCATGCATGTACATCCATGACAAATTTATGACAGAATCAAGATAGCCATACCTGTGCTGTCGTAGAAGTGTTCCATGACATTACCAAAATTATCATCACCGAAGTGTCCACTTCCATGACGATAAATCGCGCGTCAAAGAAGTGCTTTCGTCAAGGGTGACCGACACGTGGCATCCACCGTAAGGGAACGCCGTTAAGCTATCGGGTCCGGTTTTGGATCCGATAACCCATTAACAGCCCCGACCAATGGGGATTTCCACGTGTAAAATCATCATTGGCTGGAGGAAACACGTGTCGGCTCACCGTTGGGACAGATGTCATCCACTCATTGGACACAAAAAGCGCCTATGATACGTCGACATGTGGCACGGCCCAACAGAGGCCCATTCCTGTGAAAAGGCCGGCCCGTTTGACTTGGTCAAAAGGTGGCGGGCCGGCTCACGGCAAGCCTGTTAACGGCATTTTTGCATATAGCCCATTTACAGCCCGCTAACCTAGGGCCCGTTTACGGCCTAACCGAATTAGGCCCAGTAGCGTCATCTGGGCCGTCCAATATAATTCCAGCCCGTTTTAACTTCCGGCCCATGTATGGCCCATGACGTCTTTCGGCCCATATGAGGCCCTTATTACTCTCGGCCCATTAACGGCCCGTGGTAAAACTGGCCCGTAATGAACAGTGTATCACTTTATACCCATTAACGGCCCGTGGTGAAACTGGCCCGTAATGAACAGTGTATCACTTTATACCCATTAACGGCCCATTATTCCGTTGGGCCGTTTCCAGCCCATGTTATCTTTCGGCCTTCTCGGGGCCCATTTATTCTTGGGCTCATTTCCACATTCGTTTACTTACGGCCCGTTACTGTCATTTTCTGCTTGTGGGCCAAATTCAGCCCGTGGTTACAGTCGGCCCGTTTGTGGCCCGTTAATACGTTGGGCCGTTTTCATAGCGTCATCAAAATACGGCCGATTAACGACGGCCCGTTATGGTCGGCCCATGAACGGACGATTTCAACTCTAGCCCATTTACGGCCATAATGTGGTCTGTTATTGGCCCATGTTTGGCCAACCGATCATAAGCCCGTAGAAGGCCCATTGATGATACGGCCCATAGAAGGCCCATTGTGTCTACGGCCCGTATAAGGCCCATTGTTTCTACGCCACGTAGAAGGCCCATTGTTTCTACGGCCCTTAGAAGGCCCATTGTTTCTACGGCCCGTAGGAGGCCCATGTTAACTACAGCCGGTGGGCATCAAAGTTCGCCACCAGTGCAAATATAGGGAACACCCTACACTATACAAAAATGGCTTGCTGTTTTCTTCAGCCGGTGGCTGCACGTTAAGAACAAATTTTGTATCGCACCAAAACAAATTACAACTATAAAACAAAAGGAAGGTTGGCATAAAAGTTAACAGTCTAGCAGATAAATGCACCACCAGAAGTTCAGAAGCTCAGTTCATTTGACCTGACTGTTACGTTTTCATGCTGTATTGTCCGATGGAGCACCATAACCTTCGCCTTCAGTTCTCCTAGGCTCCTGAACAACATAGCAAATGTCTGATAGTCTGGTTTCAAAACCATGCATATCTTGACAACATCGAACAATGTCTCTCCTTGTTTCACAAAGGGTCTCTGTTAGGGAATGGACTTGTGTCTGGAGCGCAGATACAACATTGTTTTGAGCTTGCATATCTTGATCATGAGGCAGTTTGGACGAGATTGCCTTAACAACCAACCCAGTATTACGCAGGAACGTGCTTTTGGCACTGTTAGTGGACAGGTACTGACCCACTGCAGCAAGAGCTGACATTGCGGTTATAGTTGCCTCGCCACCTTCAGAAGGTGGCGGTTCCACCATTTTTTCCATAGCTCGCTGAAAAGTTGTGGTTTTACATTAGTAGTACCAGAACAGAAGATATTAAGGAGGCAGCAAAACCAAACAAAATAGCTTTGGTCTATATACAGAACTTATTCTGGTGAACCCATGTAAAATAATAGTTGTATTTTATTGCAAAGTACATAATAAAACCAGGTTCCAAACATATGACCATGTACCATCGCTAATGTATTGTCTATTTCTTCACATTGTATTGAGGGCTAAGGATAAAGAGACGAAGTTTATAATACGGTAAGCATAGTATGACATCATTCATATCACAAAACAACTGAGAACAGACAAACAGGCAATTGTAACGTTGTGTGGGCAAGTCCAGCACGGAACTAGATTACAGGTCAAGATCAAAGGAACATCACTCCTCTCTTTTAAACCTTGTAAGGTGCAATGATACGCTAAGACAATTGTGTATAAAATTGAAAAGAGTAATAGACATTGGCTGCAAACCATGCAGTTCAAGGCACAAGTCAGAGTAAGTAGTAGTTAAAAGGCATGAGGATTAAGGACTTACAACAGCGGCTTTGACTGGTGTAGTCATGCCCTTCTTCTTGCTGGTGTGACAGTCCTTGAAGATTTCCACAGCATTTGGTTCAGGTACTTTTTGGTCCTTGCGGGCTTTCCTCTGCATTTGGAACAAGTCAATATAGATCTGATAATATGGTACAGCGAAAAGAGTGAAACAACAGCTAATTACAAGAGCCTCGCAGTGTGCAATATAGCTACGAGATCCTGTCGTCTGTTGGAATTTCACTTTCGTACGGTTGGCCTTGTTCTTTGAACAGTTCACCTACAAGAAGATAGATTTGTGTGGCACATGCGTAAATAGGACTTCAACATGTGATCTGATGACATATATATAATGTACCTGATACTTCGGATCGGACCAGTGTTTAACGAGGCCTCTCCAGTCTTCATCAGATATATTTTCCACTGGAGATGTTTGGGCAAGTTCACTGTTAGCCTTGCCTTCAAAGTGAGTTTTCCTCAAGTTATACCGATACTGTCGCAGAGCAGACTTGAAAACATGGGTGCAAGCTTGTCTGGTTGCATCATCTTGGCTATCCAACTTGAACCTCATCTGTTGAAAATTATGGGAGTCTCATTATCAGCAACCTAGAAAGTATTGGACAGAGCAAGACGATATTACTAGTTTCCATACATAACCATACTTACAGATAAATGGTCGAGGAAGGTGTTGAACTGGGTTTCGTCTTTGTCATTCCTGTACTGAATCCATGTTGGGAGGATACGTACATGACACCTAACAGCAACCGCTGCCTCTGATACTAACTTGGCTGACTCTGTAGCATCACGTGGCCTTTTTAAACCTGCCTCAAAACGGATCTCCATTCTTCCTCCTCTAGATTTAGTTAACCTATCGAGCATTATCCCTGATGTTTGTTTCCTCTTGCGCCTAGGTGCTAGTCCAACAACAAACATAGGAAGTGTTAGTGTACATCAAACTGTGAGACTACATATAAAGAAGCATGCAACTGTAACTTGACTCCAGCAACTACCTTCTTGCTGTTGAAGCTCACAAAGTTCATCTGATCTTGCCAACTCATCTTGTGTCAAGAGTGCTTCGGAAGTAGTGTCAGGTGGCAAGGGAGCTTGGGAACGTGCTGCTAGCTGAGTTGACGAACGAGTAAATCGTGCAGCTGGTGGTACTGTGGAAGGTGTTGCAACAACTAGGGTTGTCTCTGCTTGTTTGGTGGCAGCTATTTGTTTCTGTTTGGCTTGTTCTGCAGCTCGTGTAGCATGGGATACCCTGTCGGTACAATTTTCCGCTGGACTTTGACCTTCTATTGCACCATCAGTACCAGCAGAATCTGCAGGATTGTTCCGCTTCCCTTTCCCTGTCGTTCTGTCTTGCTTCCTCTTTCTCTGTGCCATGTTAAGTCAAGCCGACAAGAAAAACGAATAACAATTTAGTTCTTCAGAACAAATGTACTTTGATGTAAGAACATGGTGTGATAGACAGATATTGTATGTTCTAGAAACAGGAACACGTGTCTTAGTCACAAGTATAATGTGTAAAGTAAGCAGATGCAATTCAACAAAATTAGAAGCAATACAAGCTAGACATCATACATAACATGCAACCACATATAACAGTGCCAAGTTAGAGGGAGCACCTGTGATGGTGCACTAGGGGAGACGTGCTCATCACCAACACAGCTACGTTGAGTGTCTATGCATGTGTTGTCTTGGAAATCATCTTGGGGGGATGGAGGAGTAGAATCTGTAGAGGCCCTCCATTTGGAAGGAGCACCTTCATCCGCTGCCTTGCTAACTTCCTTCCGCTTTATTGATTTTGAATTGTCAAGTAAAACCGACAAGAAAAAGCAATAAAATTCACTCTTCAGAACTCATTCGTGCATGATACTGACAATCACTACTTTGATGTAAGGCAAACACATGATTCCAGGATGGAATAATACGAAAAACAGGACGGCATGGCATATTCACAACTGTTTGTGTAAACTAAGCAGAAACCATTTCACCAAATAAGAAGCAATGCAAGCTAGACACCACGTGAAAGATGCAACCAATATGACTCTGCCAAGTTAAAAGTGTCCCATCATAAATGGCATTTCAACAAATTAGAAGCAGCGCATGCTATAAATCATATCAAAGATGCAACTAATATCACACTGCATATACTGAAGGTGTCTCGTCATATTGATTTATGCGGGATACAAAAAAACAATAGTTTTATGTGAGGACATGCTTAATAGACAGATGTACTATGTACTAAATACAGGAAGGCATGTCACATTAACAGGTATAATGTATAAGCTAAGCAGAATAGCACATGCAGTTTAACCAGATTGGAAGAATTACAATCTAGACACCATATGCAACATGCAACCACATATCACGCTGCCAAGTTAGAGCAAGCACCTGCGATGCTAGTGTAGGGGAAATGCGGTAATCAACTACAGAGCTACGTTCACTATCTTCATCTAGCCTTGCTGTTTCTTGAGAATCATGTCGGGAGGCTGACGCTGCATTCTTTAAATGAGGAGTATTCCACTTGCCTGACTGCCTCATCAGACGTGATTGATGAGGGATACACAAGAACATTAGTTTGATGTAAGAACATGGTTAATACACACATGTACTAGTATGTACCAAAAACAGAAAGGCATGTCATATTCAAAGGTATAATGTGTAAGCTAAGCAGATGCAATTTAACCAAATTGGAAGCAATACAAGCTAGACATCCGGCTGGAGTGGTGAGCATGATCATCTAGGACCTGAGAGCCTGGTGGGAGGCTGGTTGCTTCGCCACCATCGCGGCTTTTTAGTTGGCTTCCAGGTGATGCCTCTCTTTGTTGCGCTTGTCACTGGCTCGGCCAGTGCCCTGACTAGCTATTTGTCTTCTGGTGCTCACGGGATGGTGGTTCATGTAAAAAATATCTTTCCTTATCTTAATAAAGACCGACTTCGGCCTTTTGAATACAAGCTAGACACCATATGCAACATGCAACCACATATGACACCGCGAAGTTAAAGAAAGCACCTGGGATGGTGGTTCATGGCGAGCGAGATCATCAACTCCAGAGCTACTTTTACTGTCTCCATCTACTGACACTGCACACTTTATAACGTTGAACGTGTCTTGCCTAAGCCCGAAGAAATCTGGAGCTGCTTCTCTCTTTTATTTCGCGCTTCTATCAACTGATTGGCAGAGTCTGAAATACCCATGCATAAAAAAACAATAGTGAGAGTATGGGTGAAGTGTGTGCAGAACTAAAGCACTGTAAAAGTAGCAGATAGCAGGTGGCTGAAAAATAAATGACAAGAGACATATGATAGCTCTACAACATTGTCTGGCAAACAAAATTAGATTATACTCCGTATGCTTTTGTAATATGTGAGCACAGGGATGGCTGGGAAATGCAGGTACTCGTCCAGCACACCACCACATGTGGTCATGTCAAGATAACAGTCGACTGAAAATAAATAGGTCAGTCGAACTTTTTAATGAACCGTCCGATCTATAAGGAACGGGCAGATGGCCTTCGTCTACCTCCCGCCAGTCACTGTTGATGATCTTTCTCGAACCGCCAGCGACCACCGGCCCAAACCCCTGCCTCCGCCGCCCCGCCCTCCCCTCGACCTCACACCACCGCCGTGCTTGGCAGCGCCCCCAGGCCATCTCTTTAATCCCGGCCGACCTCCAGATCAGGCGCCAGTAGCTCTAGGCCCCACACGCCCCTAAGATAAACACCGAGGCACTGCTTCTCCGGCATAATAGGCGGACTAGCTCCTGTTACGCCGGGGAATGCTTCCGTTAATTGGGAATCAACTGACCAGGAATTGAAATTCAGGGGGGGCGACGGACCTCTAGCTAAGGTGAAATAGTATATGAGGAGAAACCTTGTGCATCGCGAGTTACTAGGACCTCAAGAAGAAGCGGTCAACTAGTGTCTTCTGTGGGCTGAATACCGTGCACGTAAGATTTGCACGAATAAGGGAAGAGGAGTACCATTTTCGGTTGCCGGTGTGGTCCCCTCCACATGTCGCGCCGATCTTCTTCTTTTTACTGAGGAACCGATGTTCTGGAGGGTGCATGCTTGGACGAACCCATGGCCAAATTGTTGACCGTGTTGCCATGGCCGTATGTCGACGGAGGGGAAGCAGATCCGAGGCGGCGAAGGACGGCGTAGCAGGAACATCTCCGATGCGGTGGAGGGTGGCGAAGTTGGAGCGGCAGCGGTGAGGCGCAGGACGGTGTGGTTGAACTGGCTCGGGTACATACGGCTCGGCCTCGGCTTCAACTACTAGCCGTGGAGGGCGTTGCGGTTGAGGTTGCGGTGGACGATGATGTCGGGGTATCGGCTCCGGCGTGA
Organism: Triticum aestivum; assembly: GCF_018294505.1. Taxonomy (NCBI): domain Eukaryota; kingdom Viridiplantae; phylum Streptophyta; class Magnoliopsida; order Poales; family Poaceae; genus Triticum; species Triticum aestivum. The sequence goes on from NC_057802.1 coordinate 551,580,320, forward strand.
TGGAGGAGGGCTGCGGTTGATGGGTGGAATGGGGTGGCGGACGGCGGACGCCGGGGTTTCGCGGCTGGTGGAGAGGTAGTTTTTGCGCCCACGGAGTACGAATGGGGAATCGGACGGGTGGGCGGGGGGGAGGGGGGAGAACCATGTTTCGGTCTGGGACGCGCTTGTTTTTGGCTTTTTTGAACAGAAGATGGGACGCGCTTGTTTGAAATTTGGGGAAAGTACAAACTTTGCCCCCCTCTTAAATTTCGGACCTACTACGGGTCGGGGGTAGGATGGTAACCCCAGGTGTCCCAAATAGTGGGCGGGAGCGATTTCGGCCGCGCGCATGTGTGCTTAGGCGGCCATTGTGTATGAATGTTTTTCGGAGGCGGTTGCGTGGCGTCTAGATGAAGCTACAAACCTACCCCGGTTTAGACCTTTGGACGTCGGGCCGGTAGGTTTCACGGGTCGGAGTTATTAGAAAAGTAATTTCCTTGTACTACCAAACATTGGTCTCACGCGGTTTCGGGCGAGTAGAGGCTCTTTTGGCGCTTCGTTCGAAATTTTGAAACACAAGCATTCACGTTTAGAGTACTCTTGAACTTTGAGGATTGACCTAAATAGACAACGTTAAATTTGACCTTGTATGTTTGAAAACCTCATTAAATTATCCGCTTCTTTTTGAAATTTTGACACTTGAAAATCCTATAACTACGATTATTTTGGAATGGAGGAGCTAAATTAGAATCTATTTTGTACACGACTACATATGCTATTATGTACAAAATCAGAGCAAAGATTGGTGCCCCCATAATTTAGGTATGATTTACAAATGCCATGATATCAAATTCAAATAATTGAATGGACTTCATGTTGAATTCGATTTTTTAAAACCACCTTAAGTTGAATTCAAATGTATGCTAGTTCATAGGTAGCTATTTATAATGTTCATTGTGTAACTTTCGTATGTATAATGTGCTTTACACACACAACATGAACTATACTCACGTTTATATTCGATTGCTAAAGCGATGCATTGTCTGGAGTTCAAAATACTAACTATGTGGATCAATTGTGTCGAATAATAACATAGACATGCTCAAATTCGATAGAATCTAGATGTCTGATGGATCAATGACCGTTCCTTACGCGAATTGCAAATATCATGATCCCATCCTAATATTTGGATACAATTTATATCTTTAATCAATGTGTACAGCAGTCTTGTACGTGTAGTTTCACTCTCCATCGGTGGTCTCTCACACATGCTCACACACTCTCTCCCGAGGTGTCTTTCTCGCACACATGCTCTCGATATAACCCTCCCTCCCTCTCGTAACCATTTACGACTGTTTTCACTAACCTTTATCACAAGCACTCTTCCTCTCGCAAGCATACACACGCACAATCCCCATCGACCCTTTCTATATACATAGACCTGCCTACGTGTCTCCTGTACGCACATTATCTTTAGGCATGTCTCTCACGCATTGTCTCACACCTCTCTTCCTAATCGACGAGTATGATTCTAGCAGAGCATTCTGTAGGATGCCCCTTAAAGTTAGGTTGGATGAATAGTAATATCAGAGATAAAGGGGTTACCTTAGTCCGAGAACCTAGGGTTACAAATCCTAGCCGGCTTTGTCAGTGGACATAGAGTCCTTCACAATTATGCTATCTTTGTCTTGTACGACTAGTCATCCATGGGTCTCCCTAAATGCGTCACGGGCCGACCAATGTGGCGCAGGACGGAACCGAACGAAGGGCCTCACCTCGACCCACCGGACCTCACGCGGTGACACACCCTCTGCCCCCATGTCTCGTTATCTTCTCACACCCACACATACCAACACAGACACCACACACAAAAAATATATTCTCCTGGTGCCTCTATCCACTCCCCCCTTGCATATACACACTCAAGGGAATCTCTCGCCGTGACGTCATATTCGTCTCTCTCTCTAGACCACTCTCATTTCTCGTGCTATCTCTCCCACGCCCCCCCTGTCGGCCCCTCTATCCATGCCTCTCTCGAATACGTAATACACACACATACCTCTCTAGGCCCTGCCAAATGCATCAACTACACATTCACACATGTTACATCACGTACCCCATTGATCTAAAAAGCCCTCTCTTCACGTTTATTTCGCATACAACATTCCTTTTGAATAAAGTGTGGCCAAAAAAATATTTTAGAATTTCTACATATATACAACATTACAAAGTTATATGGAGGAGTATGAACGCTTGCATTGCATGGTGCCCACAATGATATTTATTCCGCACTGTGAATTTGTATATTTTTATACTATATATAAAGTTAGTCATAATAAAGAGAAACGAAGAGCATCTCTCTCTCCATCGCATACCCCCCCTCTACGCCCCTTTCACGTACGCACACAAACTATCTCCAGGTCCTCTAAAAGTAAGCCCCCAGCACATTCACGCATGTTTCATCTTTCTCTCGCGATATATACAGTGACGATCATTGTATTTGAAGCGAAAGCACGATACGTACATTGGACTTCAGAATCCACTCATTACGGTCACCATTTACGTTTTGTGGTTATTATACAGTCACGGGCTCACCGTACAACTCTGTATTTGCTCAAGACACGACTAGTTGACCAGTTAAACGCTCCACGTGGCACCTCTAGTGTTGCATCACATTATCTCACTACCATCGGGCCCACCTGTCGGCTTGTATCTACTCTACATCTACACTCTTATAAAATACTAGCAAGATGCCCATGCGTTGCACGGAACATCAAGATGCATTTGTATGAGTAGTTTATCTTGTGGGAGAAAAGGATGAACAAGGGAAGGCCTTATTTGCAAGTGTGGAGAGGGGTGTGGGTATCTTTTTGCAAAATTGCCATAGTTTCCTTCCTATCCGTCAGATATAGATCGGACGGCCTATATTGCAGGATGGCAGGCACACGATCATCACCGACTATGCTTTTTATAAGAGTAGGGATAAAATACACTCTTATAAAAAACAGAGTTGGTGATGATGGTGTGCCTGCCATCCTGCAATATAGGCCGTCCGATTTATATCTGACGGATAGGAAAGAAACTATGACAATTTTGCCTAAGATGTACCCACACACCTCTCCACATTTGCAAATAAGGCCTTCCCTCGTTCATCCTTTTCTCTCACAAGATAAACTAGTCATACAAATGCATCTTGATGTTACGTGCAACGCACGGGCATCTTGCTAGTAAGAATGAAAACAAACGACAAAAAAATATTGGACGGTGGTTCGAAGTCATGACCGCGGGCACAGCGGACAAGGTGGCCTTGTATTGGTATGCTGAGCCGTCTGTTTTAACACACAGGAGCTGGTGTGGTGATTATACACACACGCACGCATGCACACGAACTGCATGCACGCAACACTCACACGAACACATGCACCCACGCACGCACGCAACACTCACACGTACACACGCAGCCACGCACGCACGCAACACTCACACGCACACACGCACGCATGCATGCACACACCAGTACACCACACGACCAACACACACTCTCACGCTCAAGTGCTCAACCTACACGTGCATGCGCACACATCAGGCCCTGACAGACACATACACAACCAGGTGATTCCCGCGCACGGGGTGGAGTCTTGTCGCGCCTGCGTAAATTTGTGTTTATCTGACCTTTTCCCTATGCGAACTGACAGGTGGGACCCACAAGGAACGTGGTCAATTTAACTAGTCAACATGGTGCCACGCAGACTATTTGGCCGGTCAACAGAGTGCAATCCGATGCTGAACCGTGAGCAAGTGACCGTATAATCACCGCAAAACGTATATAGTGACCGTAATCAGCTTATTCTGAAGTTCGGTGAACGTATTACGCTTTTCTCTCTGTAGGCCCTCCAAAACTACATCTCTACACGTTCTCGCATGTTACATCTAACAACTATGCAATACAGCACTACTACTACACTCTAACACAATAAATCATATGTGTTTTTAGTTTTACTAGATATCATATTGTTACTTAATTATTCAGTTTGCATACATTAAAATTGCCTTTGAAATGTATGGCCAGTATCATATACCGCGCGGGAAAAATCCCGCCCTTTCCTGTTTAATCGGGTTTGTATCGATGGATCGTGCGAAACAGCAAAACTATAGTACTATATACAGTACAAGTGACAGTTCACTGGGCCGTCGTGTCGTGTACTCCTCCGTCGTAAGAGTGGAGCGCTCGCTTTCATAAATCTTCTAGTCCCTTTCGCCGACATGTGGGGCATCAAGCTACCGGGTCCACGTGCCATACCGGAATACAGTGCAGAGCAGCCGGGGTGAAGCACCCAGTCATGGCGCCGGCGTAGTAATGAGCAATGAGGCGTCAAATCACAAAGCTGCACCTTTCCCGCAGTTAAGTTGGAGGGACGAAGTAATAATGCTAAAAAAAGAAGTTGGAGGGACGAAGCAACCATCATTTCACTCGTTGCTGAATCCGCTTCTCCCTCATCTTCTTCAAGTTAACCACGTGTTGCTTCTGCCGTTGTTCTGCCTCATGTGGGAAGCGGATCGGCTTGGTAAAGCACTGACACGTGGGACCGCATGTTAGCAAACCGCCAGGACAACGTCCTCTAAAAATAAGAAACCTCCCCCGCCATCCGCGCGGCAAAATCACCTCCTTTTTACTAATCTTGATTCTATAATTTTTTAGATCAATATAATTGAGATTTGTATAGATAGCACACAGGAGCAAAACCAAGTGGTACGGTTAAGGGCATCCACAATGTGTAGCCAAATGTGAAAATAGCTTTTGGCATCGTGGGAACCATTGTGGACGGTGTTGCCAAAGCCAAAAGGATGGAACCGAAGCTCCCTGATTGATTGATTGAAGGAATAGAAAAATGCAACGTCTCTCCTCTTTCTCCCGTGCTTGGACGCATGTACAGTATAGAGGACAGAGTCTACTCCCCTGTCCCTTCTATCACAAATCACAAAGCAGTGAGGCGTCAAATCACAAAGCACGGACGAAGCAACCATCATTTCACTCTTCGCTGACTCCGCTTCTCCATCGTCTTCTTCGAGAAACCATCTCACCGCACTAAGCTGGACGGACGACGCTATTGTGTACGAGTAGTACTAGTACATTTACGCGTCCTTTGGTTCAACGGACTTCCTGGATGCAAATAAGGCGGTTGTCTCGGCTTGCAGGCGGCACTTGCGAACGACTTACCGTGGTCTCCCTCAATGGTGTTCTCCGTCGAACGCACTTCGCCAAACCACAACGTTCGAGATATCGTCGACGTCACCGCAATGGGGAAGGAAGTCAAATATAGTTACTACCTCCATTTTTTTGTACACAAGGCCAGTATATCAAAATTACAATTTGCAAAAGGCCACTAACACTAATCGAGGCAAAATTGATGGGGTTTGCCTCGTACTAGCAACCAAGGACATTAATATCCCCTGCATGCATGCGGAAGTGAGAAGGTTGGTTTGCATGGCGCTGCATTAATCAAGCGATGAGGAGTGAGATGGTTAGCTCTTTGGGCTTTGGAGAAAAAATACGCATTAATTGACACGTGAAACGAGGATTTGTATCGATTAATCCCGCGAAGGAAAACCCCGCCTTTCTTTTTTAACACTAGTACTCCTAGTACGTAGTACTACGTACTTATCCTGTTTGGGTCTAGGCCTTGCATTGCCATACTTCGCCACACATTTTTGCCAAGCTTGCCTAAAGTTTTCAAAATGAAAAGGAGGTACACTTGCGCACGGCTGTCGCGGTCGCACCGCACCCTCACACGGTCGCTCCTGCACGCCGCGGTCGCACCGCACCCTCACATGCACAGTCGCTCCTGCACGCCGCAAACCCAACCAAGGGAACGCACCCTCACTGACACGTGTTGTCGCATGTGAACAAACCAAACTCAGCCATCCTACCGCTGACACATAATTTTCGTTCATAGAGTATGTTTATCCAACCGCATGTTGGGGAGTATCCGTACGGCCCGTGCGGTGGTCTGTTGGGGAAGAAGAAGAGGTGAGGAAGAAGGGTTAGGAGACGTAGGATATTCATCCAACCGCCTGAAATGGTAGACTGACCCAAGTCAGGCGACTTGCATAACAATATATGTTTTCACACAGCAAAAGATCCATAAAAACAACAACATAAAGAAAAACTATCAGTGCTCGCGGAACGAGACGGCCTCGTCGTCTTTGGCTGCCGGCGCGAACCAGCCGTAGCTGCCGACGTGTGTCTCCGCACCGTGGTTGTCCTCGGCCTCCAGCTACTCGTTCACGCGGAGCGTGCGGGCGCTCTGCACGGACGAGAGCACCGCCCGGTTCAAGTCGAGGACGTCCGGTTCCGCCTGCAGGAGGGCCTCGATGGCAGCGGCATCTGCGCGCTCCGCGTCGAGTCGAGCCTCCGCCGCCCGGTTCAAGTCCAGGACGTCCAGTTCCGCCTGCAGGAGGGCCTCGATGAGAGCGGCATCCGCGCGCTCCGCGTCGAGTTGAGCCTCTGCCGCCCGGTTCAAGTCCAGGACGTCCGGTTCCGCCTGCAGGAGGGCCTCGATGGCAGCGGCATCCGCGCGCTCCGCCTCAAGTTGAGCCTCCGCCGCCCGGTTCACATCCACGACATCCGGTTCCGCCTGCAGGAGAGCCTCGATGGCAGCGGCATGCGCGCGCTCCGCGTCGAGTTGAGCCTCTGCCTCCCGGTCCTCCTTTAGTATCGCCAGGTTGAACCGCTGGTCCGCCTGCACCATGGGGGACTCGGACGCCGGCACGAAGTTGACGTCCATCGTCTCATACCCATCGGGGGCCTTCTGCGCCGCGACCTCCGCCATGAACATTGGATCGGCTTCCTCCTCCTCGTAGCTTGGCTCCAGAGAACTCGGGGATTGGCCCGCCGCAAAGCGAGCTTGGGAACGGAGGTCTCTGGCGCCGACCGCCGCCGCGATTTCTGCGCGGCGCTCCGGCGTCAGCATCTTGTAGTACGTGATCTTGCGGCGCACCATGGCTTTCCGGCGAACTAGGGGACGCTTGATGCGGGCTAGGGGATCGAAAGGTGGGGGAAGGGGCTGGAGATTAGGTGTGGTTTTAGGGCAGTGGCTGGCGTAGGCCGAGCAGCGAAGGTTCTGGTGTGAATAGTGGTTCCGGTGACGACCGGTCAATCGGTTTTGACTGTACATCGCTCTTGTCGCCTTCGCGTTGCAGCCCGGCACGCTGGACCCTCCACGTCGCTCACCGAATGGAACGCGCTTCGTCTTGCGTTTTCGCTCGCTTGTGGGACCGCAGTTGAGAGCAAACCGACGTCCCTCCCCCTCCCCCGCCCGCGTCATTTTATGCGGAGTAAATAAAAACAGAGGGAGTATACTACGGATGAGGATCCCCTGACGTGGCCGAACCCATTGAGTAACTGACATGCGGGGCCTAGCAAGCATGGGGTCCGCCAGTAAGTGACCGAAAGGGAGGGTAAGGCAGGGATACGTATGTGAAAGGAGCTTCCAATGATATAATTTTCACATTATACATCTCATGTACTATTAATCTTGTCAATAGTCAAATGCGGTTTTGAAAAACGCATTAGAGCATGGTTAATAATATAGCCAGTCGATGGCTATAAGGAACTGCCATGTCATCTATAGCCATCATCTATTATATGCACTCATACAGTAGTGTGGGCTATAAGGTTGGCTATTTCCCGCAAAAAAAATTATAAGGTTGGCTATTGTATTAGTACTTTTTTCCATCTCCTCTCCATCTCTTTCTTCATATTTATTGTACGTATTTAACTAGGAATGCGTATATAGCTAGGCTCTTGCATGAGAGCTCACTCCCCTTACTTTTTCACATCTCTCTCCTCCACATAGGCCCTATATAAATGGAAGGAGGGAGTACAACTATGAGCACTGCATACTCTAGTACAGATGTTGTCAGTACTCCACTAGTACTATTGGACAGGGAGCTTAAAAAAAGTTACTATTGGACTGGCTATACGTGGCGAAATCCTAGTAGGAAGAGCATGCGCGAGAACAAGCACATTCACGTGGTTGAAAACAAATTGGAAACCATCTCGAGTACAAATCTAGGAGTACGTACGAATCTAACAATATTGATTGGGCGTTGTTGAATGTTGATACTTTTTTTATCAAAGTAGAGATACTTTGACTACACATAAAACTTATATGTAAACTAGAAAGGATAGGAGGGAGTATATTGTACGTTCAAAAACGAAACGAACATTGAATACCCTTTATATATGATTTGCGGATGCTATGATCACCGGTTCAAAATTTTGAATCCGCCTTAGGTATCACACATGCCCCCACTCGTTCTCTCTCGATTTCATCTCGGGGTCCGGAGATCGATTGAAAGAGGACTAGGGTGGGTACAATACGTTCGTTTCGCTTATGAACGTACAATATACTCCCTCTGATCCACACAGACCCCCCCCCCCCGCGGGTCATTTCTATCATAGAAACAGACCAAACCTTTATCTCCTTGCACGACACGCAATTGATCTCTGAACATCAATCGATCTCGTCAACATGTGTCGGGGCATGCATGAACCGAATGGGATGCCAAAACTAAGACGCGAAGCGACACGTAGTGGAGGCAAAGTGAAACTTCAAACGAACCGTTTGTTTGTATGCATGTCGGACAAATTACAAATAAACATTGGAAATACAAGCATGGTCTAGGCCACATGCGAATGATACTCGGCAGAATGTTCAAATGAGGCATGCCGGAGGATGGACTCGACCGGAGGGCGACATGATCGATGGAGAAGAGGGTTGGAGATGAATGAGAAATAAGCAAACGCCACATGATTATACTTGTCTCGCTTGGCCTACATAGTGAAAGGCCTAATGCGCAACGTGGAGCACTGACCCTCGAATATGGCCAGGAAAACAGGGAAACTGACATGTGGGTCACACCTGTCGGGACGACGTGGCGCAAACTAGTCCAATGGAGGAGCTGGCCCACGACCTCCTCGCCACCGGCAACCGTTCATGTGGGTCGTGGGGGCCAACAACGTGGCGCAGCTCCAGCACCGCCTCTGGACACGGCGACCGCGGTGAGCGACACGCTCATCGTCGCTAGACACGGTCGGTTTCAGTGTGCCGAGGGTGGCATTAGTGCTGTGGCACGACCAACAGCTAGTATGTTTGGTTTGTGCCCAAGGTTGCCCCAGCAAAGCATTGGGTAGCCAATATTTTGGTTGAGGTTTTGGTTGCCCATAATTTGGCCAACATCTGCAAGAAAAATGAACTAGAGTTGGCTAGAGTTCATTGCCATGCCAAAAAAATGGCAACCATCCATTTTTGGGTCATGACCAAAACCTCAAAAAAAATGGCAACCATCCAAACAAAGACCAATCTTCGGGTCATGACCAAAATTTTGGTAAGGTGCACTTTGGCCACAATCCAAACACACCCCAACACCCGGCTCGTCGAGGATGCACGGGGCGCCGGGACGCGTCCGCGGAGTGGTGTAGCGCGGCCAACTGCATCTTCAGGACCTAAGACCATGTCGGGTCGTCTTGCTTTTTCAATGACATGCGTCGATCGCATGTGAGCAAAGGGCATCTCCAACGTTGCCACGACCGCAGCTCACTACCCTGGCACACCAAAAACCCTCGTCCCTCGCACCGTCGCGCGGTGCGTTCCCAGCCGGCGCCAGCTGCCCGCATTCATGCCGTCCGTCCGTATGCCGTCGTTAAGAGGCTTGGTGCCCGAGGAACCAACTCCGGCGACTTAATGACGCACCAGGACACTTGGCCTCACCGGAATGCGCTACTTAAAGCGGCAACGCCCAGCTAACCTCCACACCATAGCGCATCGTCCTCCTACCTGGCACCACATCCGCCATGACCGCAAGCGCGAACGCTCTGCGGGAGAGCTTGTCTTCGAGGATGGAGCTCGAGGTCGCCGCCCTCGCTCAAGTCGCCGCACAAGCGGTGGCCATGCTGGCAGCTGATACGTCTCCAACGTATCTATACTTTTTTATTGTTCCATGCTATATTATATTCTGTTTTGGACATTATTGGGCTTTATTATACACTTTTATATTATTTTTGGGACTAACCTATTAACCGGAGGCCCAGCCCAAAATTGCTGTTTTTTTGCCTATTTCAGAGTTTCGCAGAAAAAGAATATCAAACGGAGTCCAAACGGAATGAAACCTTCGGGAACGTGATTTTCGGAACGAACGTGATCCAGAGGACTTGGACCCTACGTGAAGACATCAACCAGGAGGGCACGAGGTAGGGGGGCGCGCCTACCCCCCCCCCCAGGGCGCACCCTCCACCCTCGTGGGCCCCTGTTGCTCCACCGACGTACTCCTTCCTCCTATGTATACCTACGTACCCCCAAACTACCAGATACGGAGCCAAAAACCTAATTCCACCACCGCAACCTGCTGTACCCGTGAGATCCCATCTTGGGGCCTGTTCCGGAGCTCCGCCGTAGGGGGCATCGATCACGGAGGGCTTCTACATCAACACCATAGCCTCTCCGATGATGTGTGAGTAGTTTACCTCAGACCTTCGGGTCCATAGTTATTAGCTAGATGGCTTCTTCTCTCTTTTCGGATCTCAATACAATGTTCTCCCCCTCTCTCATTGAGATCTATTCGATGTAATCTTCTTTTGCGGTGTGTTTTTTGGGACCGATGAATTGTGGGTTTATGATCAAGTTTATCTATGAACAATATTTGAATCTTCTCTGAATTCTTTTATGTATGATTGGTTATCTTTGCAAGTCTCTTCGAATTATCAGTTTGGTTTGGCCTACTAGATTTATCTTTCTTGCAATGGGAGAAGTGCTTAGCTTTGGGTTCAATCTTGCGGTGTCCTTTCCCAGTGACAGTAGGGGCAGCAAGGCACATATTGTATTGTTGCCATCAAGGATAACAAGATGGGGTTTATATCATATTGCATGAGTTTATCCCTCTACATCATGTCATCTTGCTTAAAGCGTTACTCTGTTCTTATGAACTTAATACTCTAGATGCATGCTGGATAGCGGTCGATGTGTGGAGTAATAGTAGTAGATGCAGGCAGGAGTCGGTCTACTTGTCTCGGACGTGATGCCTATACATGATCATACCTAGATATTCTCATAACTATGCTCAATTCTGTCAATTGCTCAACAGTAATTTGTTCACCCACCGTAATACTTATGCTCTTGAGAGAAGCCACTAGTGAAACCTATAGCCCCCGGGTCTATTTTCCATCATATTAATCTCCCGACAACAAGCTATTTCTGGCGTTGTTTTTATTTTGTTTTCTTTACTTTGCATCTTCATTATAAAAATACCAAAAATATTATCTTATCATATCTATCAAATCTCACTCTCGTAAGTGAACGTGAAGGGATTGACAACCCCTTTATTGCGTTGGTTGCGAGGATTTATTTGTTTGTGTACGTGCGAGGGACTCGTGCGTGGCCTCCTACTGGATTGATACCTTGGTTCTCAAAAACTGAGGGAAATACTTATGCTACTTTGTTGCATCACCCTTTCCTCTTCAAGGGAAAACCAACGCAGTGCTCAAGAGGTAGCAAGAAGGATTTCTGGCGCCGTTGCCGGGGAGTCTACGCAAAAGTCAACATATCAAGTACCCATCACAAACCCTTATCTCCCGCATTACATTATTTGCCATTTGCCTCGCGTTTTCCTCTCCCCCACTTCACCCTTGCCGTTTTATTTGCCCCTCTTCTGTTCCTCCTTCTGTTTGCTCGTGTTACCATGTGCCTTCTTTATGCTTGCATCTTCGCTTGCTGAAAATCTATTGATATGGATCCACTTAAAGTGTTCTACTTGGATCATCTTCGATCCTTATGCGCTTGTGCTGAAACCCCAACTAGCCTAGTTGATGGGAAATCTTTAGATGAGCATGCTCATTTTGTGCATCATCATTTGTCTGAAAAAGGGAAGCTCTTATGGTATCATATAAATAGTTTGCTATGCTATGCTTGGAATCTTTGTGAAATTTGTGATATCGAACAAATTGAAGAATTTGTCATTTTTAAGGGTGCTCATGAAGTTGCTTCTTTGATTGAAAAGTATGATTTTACTCTCAACAAATCTGAAAATTCCGTCATACTTAAATATTGCAATGAAAACTTTGCTCATAATGTCTATGTCCAAGAATTTATTGAAAGAATGACCGTTGCTTTGGAAGAAAATAATGATATGCATGAATCTATAGATACTGATGATTCCGATGATTTGGTTGAAATATCCCTTGATGAACATGATGCTTGCTATTCTTGTGGCCATGATGCCAATATTTATGAAGATGAATTTGCTATAGTTCCTTATGTTAAACATGAGATCGTTGCTATTGCACCCATACTTGATAGTCCCTTCGATGAAAAGCATGATCGCAATGATTTTACTATAAATTCTCTTGATGTCAATTGTGCTAATAATATGCAAAACCCTAAGCTTGGGGATGCTAGTTTTGCTATGTCTACTACTTGTTGCAATGATCATGATTGGGGTGATTCTTCTTATGATCTTGAAAATGTATTTAAGCCCCATGATGGATATGAGATTGATAGTATTGTTTGCAATAATATTGAAAGTGGGTTTGGAAGAGTGTCAACTTTAGATCCCACATATTTGGAGAATGTTCAATCTTATGGTATTTTTGATAAAAGTGGGTTTGGAGAGGTCATGACTTTAGTTAATGTTAATCCCACTATTTTGGAAGAGTGTCAACTTTGCATGCATGTGGATCGTGTTGAAAATATTTATTGTGATAGATATTTTGTTGAATTTGCTTATGATCCCACATGTAATTATTATGAGAGAGGAAAATATGGTTGTAGAAATTTTCATGATAATAAATTACCTCTCGTTATGTTGAGATTGCTATTGTTTCTTTCCACTTCCTTGCATATGCTAGTTTTTGGTTGCTATGATAATTTGTTTGCCCATAAGATGCCTATGAATAGGAAGTATGTTAGACTGAGATGTGTTTGTCACGTGTTTTATGATGCTCTCTTTGTGCTTCAATTCTTGTCTTTCATGTGAGCATCATCTAAACTATCAATGCCTAGCTAGGGGCGTTAAACGATAGCGCTTGTTGGGAGGCAACCCAATTTTATTTTTAGTTTTTTTTTGCTTTTTGCTTCTGTTTAGGAATAAATATTTGATCTAGCCTCTGGTTAGATGTGTTTTTATGTTTTAATTAGTGTTTGTGCCAAGTTAAACCTATAGGATCTTCTTGGATGATAGTTATTTGATCTTGCTGTAAATTCCAGAAACTTTCTGTTCACGAAAATAATTGTTAAAAATCACCAGAACGTGATAAAATATTGATTCCAATTGCTGCTGATCAATAAACAAATTGTCTAGGTCGTCCTATTTTTTCTGAATTTTTGGAGTTCCAGAAGTTTGCGTTACTTACAGATTACTACAGACTGTTCTGTTTTTGACAGATTCTGTTCTTCGTGTGTTGTTTGCTTATTTTGATGAATCTATGGCTAGTAAAATAGTTTATAAACCATAGGGAAGTTGGAATACAGTAGGTTTAACACCAATATAAATAAATAATGAGTTCATTACAGTACCTTGAAGTGGTCTTTTGTTTTCTTTCGCTAACGGAGCTTACGAGATTTTCTGCTGAGTTTTGTGTTGTGAAGTTTTCAAGTTTTGGGTGAAAGATTTGATGGATTATGGAACAAGGAGTGGCAAGAGCCTAAGCTTGGGGATGCCCATGGCACCCCAAGATAATATAAGGACACCTAAAAGCCAAAGCTTGGCCCCGGAAGGCATCCCCTCTTTCGTCTACTTCCATCGGTAACTTTACTTGGAGCTATATTTTTATTCACCACATGATATGTGTTTTGCTTGGAGCGTCTTGTATGATTTGAGTCTTTGCTTTTTAGTTTACCACAATCATCCTTGCTGTACACACCTTTTGAGAGAGACACACATGATTCGGAAATTATTAGAATACTCTATGTGCTTCACTTATATCTTTTGAGTTATATAGTTTTTGCTCTAGTGCTTCACTTATATCTTTTAGAGCACGGCGGTGGTTTTGTTTTATAGAAACTATTGTTCTCTAATGCTTCACTTAGATTATTTTGAGAGTCCTACAAAACAGCATGGTAGTTTGCTTTAATAATGATAGGCATTCAAGATTAGTAAAGAAAAAAGAAAATTCTTATGAGTGTGTTGAATACTATGAGAAGTCTGATGCTTGATAATTGTTTTGAGATATGAAGATGGTGATATTAGAGTCATGCTAGTTGAGTAGTTTTGAATTTGAGAAATACTTGTGTTAAAGTTTGTGATTCCCGTAGCATGCACGCACGTATGGTGAACCGTTATGTGATGAAGTCGGAGCATGATTTATTTATTGATTGTCCTCCTTATGGGTGGCGTTCGAGGACGAGCGATGGTCTTTTCCTACCAATCTATCCCCCTAGGAGCATGCGCGTAATACTTTGCTTTGATAACTTGTAGATTTTTGCAATAAGTATATGAGTTCTTTATGACTAATGTTGAGTCCATGGATTATACGCACTTTTCTTCCTTCCACCATTGCTAGCCTCTCTCTAATACCGTGCACTTTTCGCCGGTATCATACACCCACCATATACCTTCCTCAAAACAGCCACCATACCTACCTATCATGGCATTTCCATAGCCATTCCGAGATATATTGCCATGCAACTTACCACCATTCCGTTTACTATGACACGCTCCATCATTGTCATATTGCTTTGCATGATCATGTAGTTGACATTGTATTCGTGGCAAAGCCACCGTTCATAATTCTTTCATACATGTCACTCTTGATTCATTGCATATCCCGGTACACCGCCGGAGGCATTCAAATAGTCATATTTTGTTCTAAGTATTGAGTTGTAATTGTTGAGTTGTAAGAAAATAAAAGTGTGATGATCATCATTTTTAGAGCATTGTCCCAAGTGAGGAAAGGATGATGGAGACTATGATTCCCCCACAAGTCGGGATGAGACTCCGGACGAAAAAAGGAGGCCATAAAAAAAGAAGAAAAGGCCCAAAAATTTAGAGAAAAATTGAGAAGGGACAGTGTTACTATCCTTTTACCACACTTGTGCTTCAAAATAGCACCATGATCTTCATGATAGAGAGTCTCCTATGATATCACTTTCATATACTAGTGGGAATTTTTCATTATAGAACTTGGCTTGTATATTCCAATGATGGGCTTCCTCAAAATGCCCTAGGTCTTCGTGAGCAAGCGAGTTGGATGCACACCCACTTAGTTTCTTTTGTTGAGCTTTCATATACTTATAGCTCTAGTGCATCTGTTGCATGGCAATTCCTACTCACTCACATTGATATCTATTGATGGGCATCTCCATAGCCCGTTGATACGCCTAGTTGATGTGAGACTATCTTCTCCTTTTTGTCTTCTCCACAACCACCATTCTATTCCACATATAGTGCTATGTCCATGGCTCACGCTCATGTATTGCGTGAAGATTGAAAAAGTTTGAGAACATCAAAAGTATGAAACAATTGCTTGGCTTGTCATCGGGGTTGTGCATGATTTAAATATTTTGTGTGGTGAAGATAGAGCATAGCCAGACTATATGATTTTGTAGGGATAACTTTCTTTGGCCATGTTATTTTGAGAAGACATAATTGCTTAGTTAGTATGCTTGAAGTATTATTATTTTTATGTCAATATTAAACTTTTGTCTTGAATCTTTCGGATCTGAATATTCATACCACAATTAAGAAGAATTACGTTGAAATTATGCCAATTAGCATTCCACATCAAAAATTCTGTTTTTATCATTTACCTACTCGAGGACGAGCAGGAATTAAGCTTGGGGATGCTTGATACGTCTCCAATGTATCTATAATTATTTATTGTTCCATGCTATATTATATTCTGTTTCAGACATTATTGGGCTTTATTATACACTTTTATATTATTTTTGGGACTAACCTATTAACCGGAGGCCCAGCCCAGAATTGCTGTTTTTTGCCTATTTCATAGTTTCGCAGAAAAATAATATCAAACGGAGTCCAAACGGAATGAAACCTTCGGGAACGTGATTTTCGGAACGAACGTGATCCAGAGGACTTGGACCCTACGTCAAGACATCAACCAGGAGGGCACGAGGTAGGGGGGCGCGCCTACCCCCCCCAGGGCGCGCCCTCCACCCTCGTGGGCCCCCTGTTGCTCCACCGACGTACTCCTTCCTCCTATATATACCTACGTACCCCCAAACTACCAGATACGGAGCCAAAAACCTAATTCCACCGCCGCAACCTTCTGTACCCGTGAGATCCCATCTTGGGGCCTGTTCCGGAGCTCCGCCGGAGGGGGTATCGATCACTGAGGGCTTCTACATCAACACCATAGCCTCTCCGATGATGTGTGAGTTGTTTACCTCAGACCTTCGGGTCCATAGTTATTAGCTAGATGGCTTCTTCTCTCTTTTCGGATCTCAATACAATGTTCTCCCCCTCTCTCGTGGAGATCTATTTGATGTAATCTTCTTTTGCGGTGTGTTTGTTGAGACCGATGAATTGTGGGTTTATGATCAAGTTTATTTATGAACAATATTTGAATCTTCTCTGAATTCTTTTATGTATGATTGGTTATCTTTGCAAGTCTCTTCGAATTATCAGTTTGGTTTGGCCTACTAGATTGATCTTTCTTGCAATGGCAGAAGTGCTTAGCTTTGGGTTCAATCTTGCGGTGTCCTTTCCCAGTGACAGTAGGGGCAGCAAGGCACGTATTGTATTGTTGCCATCGAGGATAACAAGATGGGGTTTATATCATATTGCATGAGTTTATCCCTCTACATCATGTCATCTTGCTCAAAGCGTTACTTTGTTCTTATGAACTTAATACTCTAGATGCATGCTGGATAGCGGTCGATGTGTGGAGTAATAGTAGTAGATGCAGGCAGGAGTCGGTCTACTTGTCTCGGACGTGATGCCTATATACATGATCATACCTAGATATTCTCATAACTATGCTCAATTCTGTCAATGGCTCAACAGTAATTTGTTCACCCACCGTAATACTTATGCTCTTGAGAGAAGCCATAGTGAAACCTATGGCCCCCGTGTCTATTTTCCATCATATTAATCTCCCAACAACAAGCTATTTCTGGCGTTGTTTTTATTTTGTTTTCTTTACTTTGCATCTTTATTATAAAAATACCAAAAATATTATCTTATCATATCTATCAGATCTCACTCTCGTAAGTGACCGTGAAGGGATTGACAACCCCTTTATTGTGTTGGTTGCGAGGATTTATTTGTTTGTGTAGGTGCGAGGGACTCGTGCGTGGCCTCCTACTGGATTGATACCTTGGTTCTCAAAAACTAAGGGAAATACTTACGCTACTTTGCTGCATCACCCTTTCCTCTTCAAGGGAAAACCAACGCAGTGCTCAAGAGGTAGCAGCAGCCGATGACGGGAGCACCGTCAGCCACGCGTCCTACTTGCCGCCGTCCAACGTCCGGCACCGCCAAGGTCGGGGACTCCTCCGAGGATGAGTAGGGCATGGGAGGCGGCAGGGCATGGTGTGCCAACTGGCCGGTCCGTCTCCCGTGTTCTACTTTTCCTCGCCAGAGACCGCACCTTCACTTGACGGGTCTTGAACCCCGCCCCCGTACATGGAGATCGCAGATGGAGGGCGTCGGTCGCCGCCGTAGAATAGGTTTTGGGTCGGGTTTCTTTTATTTTTCTGTCCTATAAAAGTTCGAAATGTAATGAAAATCTGCCGTGTTTGCATTAATCTCGGCCGGTGTATATGAACTTTCACAATAATATAGTATATTGTAGGAGTACTAGCAAGAAGCCCATGCGTTGCACGGAAGATCAAGATCTTGTGGGAGAAAAGGGTGAACGAGGGAAGGCCTTATCTGCAAATGCACATTCACGCATTTCACATTTTTCTACATCTACGGGAACCTACGAAAGGGTTAACGTAAATTTCCTCTCTCTCTCTCCTTCCCTGATTTTCATGGTGGTGGGCCCCTCCCTCCCCCAATCTACAATCAACAGCTCACACGTTTCACATTATGTTAATTACATAACTGGGACTACGTAGGTGTAGCATTACTCATCCTAAAAAACCCAACTAAGCCAACCTCCCAGGATATCGCGCGGGAAAAGACCCGGCCGCGCCGTTTTAGTCGGGATTACCGGATTACTAGTAGTAGTATCGATGGATCGCGCGAAGCAACAAGTTTTTTTGAGGGGGCGAAGCACCTAGTTTAAAAGGAAAAAAGGCGGTACACTCACAGCACCCCTGTCGCGGTCGCATTGCACCCCACACACGTTCGGTCCTGCACACGGCTCACGCAAACGGAACGCGCTTCGGCTTGCCTCTTCACTGACACGTGGGACTGCACTTGGAGAAACCGACCATGCGCCAAACTCCCCCCGCCCACCGCGCGAAAATCCTCCCCCCCACCCAAAAATTCCCCCCAAATCCTAGATTCAACCGCCCTTCGGCCAACTAGCCAATAATATTCCCCAAACCCCCCTCCCCCCGTCCCCCTCCACTCCATTCGCTCCGCCAAAGCCGCCCTCCCCGCCACGCCGATACGTCGGCGCCGCGGTTCGTCGAGGGGACGCACGGCGATCCTCTCGCTCCCACAGTACGCTCTCGTAGACTGCCGTCCTCTAGCCGCGCCGCCACCGCTGGCGACGTTCTTGTGGAGGCGCACGGCGGTCAGCGCCGCCACCGCTGGCGACGTTCGTGTGGAGACGCACGGCGGTCAGCTTCTCCCACGGTACGCGCATTCTAGACTGAGGCCCCGTGCATGTCGGTGTAGCGCTGAATGTTAGCTGATAGACGCTGTTAATCTCACTGTTTGCCGAAGTAGTTTACAGTCAATATGCTCTGCTTAAGAAGCTTCCTTGCCCTGTTCTGCACTCAATCTGCTTAGCTGAGATGGCATGCCAAGGCCGATTAGTTGCTAAAATATCCTGCCATATATTTATTGTGACGTAGATTGCCATGGTCTAGTAGCCAATCTGTTAGGTGAAATAGCTCTACACCGTTTTATACTCGATCTTTGTTGCTGCGATGGCCTTCGATAGTTCGATGGCTGTGTGCTCGGCCTCATTGACTGCTGAAACAGCCTGCCATAATTTAGCACTCAAATCTGTTTGCTGAATTAGCTTTACATATATTTCGTTACTTAGATCTGCTCGTCCAAATATCTTGCCATAGCTTTAGACATCGACCTAGGTATTTTCTTCTGGACTTCATAAAAAAGCATATATGTTTTTCCTGTAATATCTAGTAGAAGAACTAATTTGTATGTCTAACAGATGGACAGGACTTGGATAACTTCTGCTCGAAGATTCTCCGCTGCATATGTCGAGGGGGTTGAAAACTTCATGAACTTTATCAGAGCTGAGTACGGTGGTCCGAAATCAGATGTGCTCTGCCCGTGTAGCAGTTGTATGAATTCAGTTACAAGACCCCAGTCAACTGTGCAAAATCATCTACACTTGTATGGGATGTCGGTCACATATACTAGGTGGGTTCATCATGGTGAAGCTGTGAACGTCAATGTTATTGACTACGTGGAAGCAGCAGATCACCATCTTGATCTGCCTGATGCTCAGGTGGAAGAGGAGGAGGAGGAGGTGGTGGCGGAGCCAGTGAGTTTGACCAACATTGAAACAATGCTACGAAATGCTCGTGCATTCCGTGAACTTTCACCTGCAGAAGAAAAACGGTGGGCCCGCATGTTGGAACAATGCAACGTGGCTGTCACCCCAGGAAATAAGCTGTCAGTATTCTCAGCTATGGTCACCTTTCTTCAGGTTAAGACATCTGAGCGGATGACCAACAAATCATTCGATGCGATGTTGGCTGCTTTCCGCAAAGCTTTCCCAGATGCGTCTGAGCTGCCACACACCTACAGTAAAATGAAGAATTTCCTTCGTGCAGTTGGAATTGGATATGATATGATCCATGTTTGTAAGAATAATTGTGTTCTGTTCCGGAAGGATTATGCCAACTTAAGTGAATGCCCGAAATGCAAATCATCAAGATGGAAAGATGGCGATGCTGTGAAGAGGATTCCTCATAATGTTCTGAGACATTTTCCAATTACACCAAGATTGCAGAGGTTGTTTCATGATGCTGAAACAAGAGAGGATGTACTGTGGCATTCTAGGAACCAGGATTTCAGAGATCAGAATGTAATGAGCCATCCATCTCATGGTAGTGAGTGGAAAAGCTTCAATCAGAAGCACGAAACGTTTGCTGCTGACCCGAGAAACATTAGACTTGGCTTAGCTTCAGATGGATTTAACCCATTTGGCCACCAGAGCGCCACATATAGCATGTGGCCAGTGCTTGTTATCCCTTACAACATGCCTCCAAATGTCTGCACCAAAGAATCAAACTACATGATGGCCTTGCTCATCCCAGGTCCAAAAAGTCCTGGAAAGGATTTTGATTTGTTCATGGAGCCTCTTGTGGAGGAACTTCAACAGCTATGGAGGGGTGTTCTCACTCGAGACCTATATAGCAGCCCACCAGCTGATTTCTTTCTGCGTGCTGTTATAATTTGGTGCATCCATGATTATCCGGCTTTGGGCACTATGTCAGGGCGAACGACACATGGTTACAATGCATGTGTTCGCTGTGACAGGAATCCGCTGTCATACGCAATACTTAGCAAGATCTGTTACATTGGACACCGCCGTTTCCTTGCCAAGGACAAGCCGCATCCTAGAAAATACCGAAGACATGTGTTCAATGCAAAGCATGAAAACCGTGATGCGCCAAAGAGGCTCACCGCCGATGAGTTGCAAGTGGAATTAGAGAAGGTCAGGCATATTACACCAGGAAACCATCCTGATAATGGTAGCGGGAAAAGGAAGCGTGGCAGGGCAGAAGAGAGATTATTGTTTACCCGCAGGTCCACTTTGTGGGACTTGGAGTATTGGAAAGATTTGGATCTGCGGCATAATCTTGATGTGATGCACATCGAGAAAAATATATGTGACAGCATTATCGGCACACTTCTTAATATTGAAGGCAAGACGAAAGATACCTTAAAATCTAGGATTGATTTGACACACCTGGGTATCAGAAAGGATTTGCAGGTGCAAGATGAAGGTAAACCACGGGATATGGCACCAGCTGTGTACGTCTTGGACAAGGTAAAAAGAAAAGAATTCTGCAAGGTCCTGTCACGTGTGAGATTCCCACATGGATTTGCTTCCAACCCTGAAAGGAGAGTCAGTGCAGATGGAGACAAGGTACAAGGGTTGAAAACTCATGACTGCCACGTCCTACTTCAAAGGGTTTTACCTGTTATCCTTAGAGGATTGGGCCGCCCTGACTTATACAGAGCAGTTGCAGAGTTGGGACAATTCTTCAGGGAACTCTGCAGTAGAAATATCAGGATAGATGCTTTGGAGCGTCTTAGAGACAAGATACCAACTATCCTATGCGACCTTGAGAAGATATATCCTCCAGCCTTCTTTGATGTGATGGTGCATTTGGCTGTTCATCTACCTGATGAGGCACTACTTAGAGGTCCAGTACAGTATGGCTGGATGTACCCTATTGAAAGGCGGCTAGGCACTTTCAAGGGCTATGTTAGGAACAGAGCTAGACCCGAGGGTTCCATTGCAGAGGCCTACATTGCTACAGAAGCGTTGACATTCTGCTCAAAATACATTGAAACAGCTGATCAGCTTAGCAAAGACGTGGATGAAGACAATCCCGGGCTCAATGTTTTCGATTATTCTGTTCGAGTTACAGGGAAGAGTCGACAAGAGGACAAACCTAAAGATTTGGACAAAATGGTTTGGTATGTGTTGAATAACTGTCCTGAGATACTACCTTATATCAAGTAAGTGCTAAGTACTGCAGCTTATACATCGTAATCTACTAAACTTGCAGCACATTCTTATATATTTAGATGTTTGACGCGATCACTATGTTGTGCAGCATCTACAAAAAGGAGTTACTGCCGCAAAATCCAAGAAACATTGACAAACTGGTTATGGCAGGATTTGCGAAATGGTTCAAGAGCCATGTAAGCTTTTGAATTGCACTGTCAGTTTTTTTAATATATTGAGTACATAAGATGATCAGCTTGTCTATTTTCTAACCATAGGTTAAGAAGATGCGGGAGGATGGGCAGGCAGTTGATGATGCCCTTTACTCACTAGCAATGGGTCCTGATACTCGGGTAAGACATTATGAATCTTGCGTTGTTGGAGATGTGCGCTACAACACCCTTGCACGAGACGAAGGCAGGAAGACACAAAACAGTGCCATCATGAGCACGGATACGTATGACAAAGAGACAACTGAAATGTATGCTAACATAACAGACATTGTTCAGTTGCAGTATATCTCCAGTTTCGAGGATCATCGGTGTGTGGTTCTGTTGTGCTGTCGTTGGTATAACCTGTTTTCCAGGATCGCAAAACCCAGAGCTGATGATTATTTCAAATCCATCAATGTCAAGGCGGCGTACCAGACCAACGAGCCTTTTATTTTGGCAAATCAAGCAACACAGATATTTTTCTTGGAAGACACATTTGCACGTAGCGATGACTGGAGAGTAGTGCAAAGGTTTGAGCAGAGGAATTCGTTTAATGAAGTTGCACAACAAGATGATGCTTACACTGCTCCTGATGTACAAGATAACACAGATGTTCCTAATATCTTTGAGAACCATCACGTCAATGACGCCGGCGAAAAGATTGCCTGTCGTGCTGTGGACATACAAGAGTTGATCAAGAAGAAGCCAACGTTCGAGGACGTTGAGGACGAAGAAGAAGATGACACCATGGGGAATTACGATTCAGACTGATACACATGGCGAAGATGTTGACGCTGCTGCTGCGGATGATGATTACATTGCTTTTGTCGTATTTGCCTGTCAGAAGACGTTTTTTATCTACTATGTGAAATTGTGTTTGCTATGACAACTGAAACCTGATGAACATGTTGTTTAGTATTTTCCTGTGAGAACATCACTTGTTATGTATGCTGATTTGTGTTTGGTGATTGTATGACGACTAAAACATGATGACATTGTTGTTTAGTTGTACTCATATTTGGCTGTGAAACTTGAATTTGATGACATAGTTTGCTGTTGGACTGCAATTTGCTCGACGTCTTCGAATGAGAACAAAGCTGACCCGACAGGTCCTCTGCTAATTTATTTATTTATTACCAAAAGGGCCTCTGCTATTTATTTATTTATGAGCAAAAGGGGATACCCCCTGATTTCCGTTAATAGAAATCATTAGATGTTCACAACACTACGCCCAGCCTGCTACACAGGTTTCATTCATTACTAGTTTCAGCAAAGTGCTCATGTCATAGCCACTGAATACATCACGAGTGCTACATACACTGCAAATAAAGAGACAATCATCCTACAGAGCACATCGATTTTGCCCATTATCTTCACAAGCTCTTTCATCTCCTCATTGCTGTCAAGGCCGTTCAGCAGCTGTTGCTTGGCCATGATCAGAGGAACTGCATCTTTAACCTTCTGCTCTGCATCTTCCTCTTCTGCCGTTCCTTCAGTTACTTGTCCAACACCCCAACCTGCTGGTATTGGGATTCCTCGGCTAACCAAATAATCAGCGTAGTTGCACTCCCCCACATCAGCAACTTCCCAGAAATACAAATCACACGAATCTTCCCTTTTCTGCACGAATCAAATTGGAAGATCATCAACCAAACTATTAAAAAAATCAGCAACTGAAAGCAGCAGAACAACACTTAAACATATTATTACCCCATGATTCGGGCATTTGTAGAAGACTCGGCCAGGGTTGAGGATTGTGGTTGAGACGCGACGGATGACTCTGCGTGATTTGCAGCAGTGGCACCACACCAACGGCAGCGGGTTGCGATGAGCAACCGGCTGCGGTGCGCGTGCCGGCGGGGGTGTGATGAGACCCACAGGCGATGGTACGGGTGGCGACTTGGCGCATATTTGGTTGTTGCCTGCTGAAGAGCAGGTGGACGAGCAGCCAGCGGACATGGTTGCTGCGGCCAGAGCTTCTGATGCTAGGCAGAGTAAGTAGAGAAGAGGAGAAGCGAACGTTGGATATGTCAGTTTCATTACTTGCAGAGTAGCATAGCACCATATATAGTCATAGTCTAGGTTTGGATTCGAACCAGCTACAGGAGCACGTCTCTCTTTTTTCTAAAACTCAGCAACGTCTCTTTACTGGTACACTAGCTTGTTCTGTACGCCTTCTCAAGTCTTTGATTCCTCCACCTGACATCTGGGACCCACCGGAAGGGTCTCTGTATTTCGCGAAAAAAACGTGCCCCCCGCTGACAGGTCGGACCCACCAGCTATCTTCGCACGCAAGGAAGTGCCTCCTTATTACGCACAAAAAAATGAATACTCCCCCTGCCAGCTGGAACCCAGCATCGTGGGAGGCTGACTTGTGGGCCTACCAAGTTGACGGGGACGGAGGGCTTTGTCAACTTAGTCAATATGAACGATTCTAGCTCCAGTTACCGTACGATGTTCATCCAACGGCAGTAGTGCTTCTTCAACCTCTGGTCTTCTTGCTCCAGCCGCCCAAACCAGCGCCGGTCGTGCCGCGTGCTCCTGCCTCCCGTGGCCGGCTGTGATGCCGCGGAGGCCTCACCGCCCCCTACTACTCCCACCGCTCGCCAGGCCATCCCTCTACTCACCCACACCCCCTGTTATTCTGCGGCGACGGCAGCCTCACACCGCAGCCGAACCAGTGAACCCTCGTACTCCTCTCCGCCTGGGCATCCACTGCCGCGTCTTCCCCGGCTCCGCGTCGTCCCCTTCCTAGGCCTCGCCGTCGTCCACCGCCTTGGTGCTCTCGGCGCGGCGTGGTCAATGTGGTCAACGACCGACTTCTATCGGAAGAGTACTGTACGTGGAGAGGCTGACAGCTGGGTCCACGGCCAGCTGGGTCCACGGCCACAGCCCAGTCTTTTTGTGATTTGCCAAGTAAGTCGCTTTGTCAGGCCTGTTGGGCTGCAAATCTTTCAAGACGAGGAGAGCTTCATTCGGCTGGCCGAGAAAATGGCCTATCAGTAATGAGAAATGGGTTGTACATTTTTAAAACACATCAAACCGGCAATTAGTTTCAAATTTCTTTTTTTCATTTCGAGATTTTAAATTGCATTAATTTTTATGCGTGGACAATTTGTTGGATTTTATATTGATATACATTTATTTTTAAAATCAGTTTGAATGTGACTCGAAATTTCGGGATTAAAAACAGTTCGGACCGCACCGAAATATGCAAAATTTCGTATAATTTTTTAACCGTGGCCACAATATGGGCTGTAATGCTAACAAAAAGAATATGGGCTCCAAAAAAACCTTAAGAATTAGCAAATGGGCTGTAAATTATTAGAAATAATGGCAGATGGGTTGTATGCTGTTTTCCACAGATTTGAGGCTTTCCTAAAAAAAGGTTGACGCACAAGCAGTGACTGTTGGATGTCCATCCAACGGCCGTCGTGCTTCTTCAATCTCTGCTCTTCCTGCTCCAGCCGCTCAAACAAGCGCCGGCGGGACTGCCTGCTCCCTCCTCCCCGCGGCCGGCTGTGCTGCCGCGCAGGCCTCACCGCCCCACCGTACTCCCATCGCTGGCCTAGCCATCCCTCTACTCACCCACACCTGCTGTTATTCTCCGGCGACGGCAGACGAACCAGTAAACCCTCGTACAGTCGTACTCCCCTCCGCGTGGGAAACAACTGCCGAGTCTTCCCTGCCTCCGTGTCGTTCCCATCCAAGGCCTCGCCGTCGTCCACCGCCCTGGTGCTCTCGGCGCGGCGTGGTCAACATGGTCAAGGAACGACTTCCATCGGAAGAGTACTGTATGTGGAGAGGCTGACAGCTGGGTCCATAGCAGCCGCAAGGAAGTGCCTCCTTATTACGCGGAAAATAATTATTCCTCCACCTGACAGCAGGGACCCACCGGACGGGCCACCGTATTTGGCAAAAAAACGTTTCCCCCTGACTGCTGGGACACACCGGACGGGCCACCGTATTTGGCAAAAAAACGTTCCCCCCGCTGTCAGCTCGGACCCACCGGAGGTGCCTCCTTATTACGCACCAAAAAATGAATACTCCCCTGCTAGTTGGGACCCACCTTGGTGGCAGGCTGACTTGTGGGCCTACTAAGTTAACGGGGACGGAGTGCTTTGTCAACTTAGTCAATATGAACGATTCTAGCTCCAGTGACCGTACGATGTCCATCCAACGGCCGTAGTGCTTCTTCAACCTCTGGTCTTATTGCTCCAGCCGCCCAAAGCAGCGCCGGTCGTGCCGCATGCTCCTACCTCCCGTGGTCGGCTGTGCTGCCGCGGAGGCCTCACCGCCCCATACTATTCCCACCGCTGGCCAGGCCATCCCTCTACTCACCCACACCCCCTGTTATTCTGCGGCGATGGCAGCCTCACACCGCAGCGAACCAGTGAACCCTCGTACTCCTCTATGCGCGGCTGCCGCGTCTTCCCCGGCTCCGCATCGTCCCCTTCCTAGGCCTCGCCGTCGTCCACCGCCCTGGTGCTCTCGGCACGGCGTGGTCAACGTGGTCAAGGAACGGCTTCCATCAGACGTGGACTGTACGTGGAGAGGCTGACGGCTGGGTCCACGGCCGCAGCAAGGAAGTGCCTCCTTATTACGCGCAAAATAATTATTACTCCACCTGACAGCGGGGACCCACCGGACGGTCCACCGTATTTCGTGAAAAAAACGTTTCCCCCTGACTGCTGGGACCCACCAGCTACATCTTCGCACGCAAGGAAGTGCGTCCGGGCAAAAAAAACGATTCGCCCCCTGACTGCTGGGACCCACCAGCTACATCTTCTTAGGCAAGGTAGTGCCTAACAGTCGGGACCCACCTGGTCGAAGCGTACGTAGCGTTGTCATTCTGGTCGCGAACGTGTACGTACATACTGGTCGATGTAGAGGCGCGCACGTGTCGTAGTAGAGGCGCGCACGTAGCATGTACACGTACGTACAGCGGCCAGTGTGCAACAAAGAAAATACGGCCAAGTACGTACATACGGGCAGGGTCTCGAACGCCTACTTGCGCATACGTATGGCCAGGGCTCGTGTACATGGCTGGGTAGGAACGGAGAAACAGCATCGTCGTCGTGTTCATGGGGAGCCAACCGGCTGGGTCGGAACGGAATGCGTCGTCGTGTTCATCGGGAGGGCTTGGACGGAACAGCCGATGGAAACGAGGCCTGGCGTACCGCAGAACGGAGGAAACGGCCTTGTGTTCGACCAGCCACGTTCGAAACGGGATCCTGTTCATCGGGAGGGGTCTGGCGTACCGCAAAACGGAGGAAACGGACCTCCTACGGTCGAAACGGGGGTCCTGTTGATCGGGAGGGGTGTGGCGTACCGCAAAACGGAGGAAACGGACTTGTGTTGGAGCGCTACGGTCGAAACGGGGGTCCTGTTCATCGGGAGGGGTGTGGCGTACCGCAAAACGGGACTCCACGGGATACTGTTCATCTCCACCGTCGACCCCCTCCAGCCTCCACGGGCTACTGTTCATCCACCGTCGACCTCCTCCAGCCTCCACCTGCGACTGTTCATCCACGGGCTCCTGTTCATCCAGCCTCCACCGCGCGCTACTCCACCGGCTACTGTTCAACCAGCCCTCTCCACGGGCTCCCGTTCAACCACCCCTCCACGGGCTACTATTCATCCAGCCCTCCACCGTCTACTGTTCATCCTGCCCTCCACGGGGTGGTCCTGTTCATCCTGTCCTCCACGGGGTCCTGTTCATCCAGCCCCAACCGGCTCGAACGATCGGGGTCCTGTTCATCCACCCCCACCGGGAACTGTTCATCCAAACCCCCCAGCAACGCTCACTGTTCATCCAGAGGCAACGCCATGGGGTCCTGTTCATCCACTCCCATCGGGAACTGTTCATCCAACCCCCCCCCCCCACCAGCAACGCTCACTGTTCATCCAGAGGCAGCATCGATCGGCTTCAGTTAGCAGCACTAGCGAAGGAATCGCTCAATCGGATTCAGTTATCAGCCATTGATTGATCGCTCGGGTTCAGTAACGTGTAGCCTGCAGTGCAATCGCTCGGGTTCAGTTAGATCCCAACGCCTCGCACCCACGCGCGTCCGTGTATGAGAGAAACGCGCATCGCTCAGCCCCGACCACCCACCGTAACCGGGAACACCCCGATATTTTCCTCGCCCTCGCTTCTACCACGGTTTTTTCCATCATGGACGGCCCAAAGAATGTCATGCAGCTGCGTCTCTGGCCCGCCCAAGAATAAAAGCCCATTTTCTGTCATGATTTTTCGTCATAGAAGTAGGACCCCACCACAACTATGATGATACCGTGTTTTATCACAATTATTGTCATAGAAGTGTCATAAGTATGACAGAAAAGATTTTTGTTCGGCTCAAAATGTCACGGATGTGTCTTTTTTTTGTAGTGGACATACACTTCTTCAATCTTGCCATTCAGAAAGGCACTCTTCACATCCATTTGATACAGGAGGATGTTGTGATGATTGGCATAGGCTAGCAGTATGCGAATGGCTTCAAGCCTAGCCACGGGAGCAAAGGTTTCATCGAAGTCAATCCGTTCTACTTGAGTGTAACCTTGAGAAACAAGACGAGCCTTGTTTCTGACAACTTGACCATGCTCATCTTGTTTGTTGCGATAGATCCATTTTGTGCCAATGATGTTATGCTTCCGTGGGTCAGGACGCTTAACCAATTCCCACACATTGTTCAGCTCAAACTGTTGAAGCTCTTCTTGCATTGCTTGAATCCATTCAGGTTCCATGAAGGCTTCTGCAAATTTCTTGGGTTCAGATATAGAGACAAATGCAAAGTGCCCACAGAAATTTGCTAGCTGTGTTGCTCTTGAACGAGTGAGTGGACCAGGTGCATTGATGCTATCAATTATCTTCTCAATCTGCACCTCATTTGCAACACGAGGATGTACTGGACGAAGACCTTGCTCTTGCTGATCATTGTCTTCATCATCAGTATTGACTTCAGGCTGAGCAGTGTCTTCGGGTTGATTAGGTGCAGAAATGATGAGCTCTTCTTCAGCCCGAGCCTCTGAAGGTATGATTTCTCCTGTACCCATAAGCTTGATGGATTCACTTGGTGAGACTTCATCTAGCACATTTGGCAGGTGATCTCTTTGCGAGCCATTAGTTTCATCGAACCGCACATCCATGATAATCCCCAAGTGCAGGGAATCATCGTAGCAATTTCCAAAGGTGGAAGTGATAAGTATGGAGTGTCAAACCCACAAGGAGCTAAAGGTAAGATCAATATTCTCTCAAGCCCTATCTGCCACTGATACGACTCTACATACACCGAACATTTGCTTCCAACTAGCAACGAGAAATAAAACTACGTTGTGGGTATGAAGAGGATAACTTTGTATGGTATCGGAGAGCTAAAACATAAAAGTAGGTGCTGTTATCATAAAGTTAGAATATATTACTAAGTATTATAAATAGCGAGTGTGGAATAATGATGGATTGGTGTGCGGAATTGTCCTAAGCAATTGTTAACAAGACCGATAGTCGTCATTGCAATTTCATATAAGCGAGAGGCATAAGCTAACATACTTTCTCTAGTTGGATCATATGCACTTATGATTGGAACTCTAGCAAGCATCCGCAACTACTAAAGTTCATTAAGGTAAAACCCAACCATAGCATTAAAGCCTCAAGTCCTCTTTATTCCCATACGCAACAACCCCCTTACTCGGGTTTGTGTTTCAGTCACTCACCAACCCACTATAAGCGAATCATGAACGTATTGCAACACCCTACAGCAGGAATCCCTCACGCTTGCGCGACATGGAGGGCACCATAGGGCAGCACCAAAATAAAACATACAACTCAGACCAATCTAGATCATCAATCAACCCAAAGACAAAGGATATCTACTCAAAACATCATAGGATGGCAAGACATCATTGGATCATAATATGTGGCATAAAGCACCATGTTCGAGTAGGGATTACAGCGGGGTGCGGGAGAGTGGACCGCGTAAAAGAGATGAGGATGGTGATGATGGTGGTGACGTTGATGAAGACGATCACTGCGGCGATGATTCCCCTCT
The DNA here is from genome assembly GCF_018294505.1 of Triticum aestivum. Taxonomy (NCBI): domain Eukaryota; kingdom Viridiplantae; phylum Streptophyta; class Magnoliopsida; order Poales; family Poaceae; genus Triticum; species Triticum aestivum. Next base: position 551,610,403 of record NC_057802.1, read on the forward strand.
CGATGGCACTCCGGTGCCATCAAGAGAGAGGAGGAGAGGTTCTCCCCCTTGTGCTTCCTCCTCCATGGCCTCCCCCTGGATGGGGAAAGGTTCTCCCTCTGGTCCTTGGCCTTCATGGCGATGATGGTCTCTCCGGGATACTCCTCCATGGCCACCGGTGATGATGGCCCCCTTCGGCAAGGTGCCGGAGAGGGCCTAGATTGATTTCTCGTGGCTATAGAGGCTTGTGACGGCGGAACTTCCGATCTAGGTTTCTTTCTGGAAGTTTGGGTATATATGAGAGGTGTTGGCGTCGAGAACAAGTCAGGGGGGTCTCTGGGCTGTCCACGAGGCAGGGAGGCGCGCCCAGGGGGTGGGCGTGCCCCCCACCCTCATGGGCAGCCCGAGACTCTTCTGGCCCAACTCTTTGACTCTGTGGCCTTCTTCTGGTCCAAAAATAAGCTCCGTCAAGTTTCAGGTCAATTGGACTCCGTTTGGTTTTCCTTCTCTGCGATATTCTAAAACAAGAAAAAAACAGAAACTAGCACTGGGCTCTAGGTTAATAGGTTAGTCCCAAAAACCATATAAAATAGCATATAAATGCATATAAAACATCCAAGGTTGATAATATAATAGCATGAATACTTCATAAATTATAGATACGTTGGAGACGTATCAATCCATAGTTTCTACCACTTTATAGTGAAAGAGGATGAAGAATATGTAGGAGTGCGAATCCTTTCCGTACCCAAGCATAAAACCTTCATGTGCTTTCGGTGCAAATTTTGAAGTGTGATGTGGATCCTTGATCCAGCACCTAGCACCAAATACTCTGAAGTAGCTTACGTTTGGCTTCTTACCAGTTAGTAGCTCATATGATGTCTTCTTTAGAAGCTTGTGAAGATAAACACGGTTGATGACATGGCATGCAGTATCAATGGCTTCAGGCCAGAACTTCCTTGGAGTCTTGTACTCGTCAAGCATCGTCCGAGCCATCTCAATGAGGGTTCTGTTCTTGCGCTCCACGATGCCATTCTGCTGAGGTGTGTATGGAGCTGAGAACTCATGAGTGATGCCCAACGTATCAAGATAGGTGTCGAGGCCGGTGTTCTTGAACTCTGTGCCGTTGTCACTTCTGATGTGCTTGATCTTGATGCAATAGTTCGTCATGGCACGATTGGCGAATCGTCTGAAGACATCCTGCACTTCATTCTTGTAGAGAATTATATGCACCCAGGTATATCTTGAGTAGTCATCAACAATAACGAAGCCATAGAGACAGGCAGTGGTAGTTTTTTTTTGAAAGACCCGGTTTGGCCGGCTTCATTGATTTAGGAGAAAGCAGCGGGAAATACATGGAGGATCAAGTGATCATGGGCGAAAAAAGGAGTGAAAAAAAACTGGAAAGAGAAACTAGAGCTCACTAGGAGCGATCATGGGGATGCTATCTCGCAGAATAGACCCCGAACGGGGGCTCTAGGCAGGCTGCACCGGCGGCGCGCCACTGGTCGCAATCCAGCATGATGGCGTGGGCGACGTCATTCTGGCATGGCATCTTCCCCCTGAAGACGCAGGCATTTCTCTCCTTCAATATGTTCCAGGCAATCAAGATGAGCATTGATCTGAAGCCCTTTCGCGCCCCCGCTGGCGTGCGACGGATCATTTGCAGGCAATGCTGCATGGTAGAGTGGAGCGGCGATTTGAAGTTGGCCATTTCCTCGCAGCCAGCTCTGACGGAGAAGGTCGCCCAAATTTGGCGGGAGAACGAGCACTCCCAGAAGAGATGAACCGTAGACTCCAGGTTTCGGAGGCAGAGGCTGCAGAAATATCCATTTGGCCAACCTCGCCTTTGCAGCCGATCGTTGCACCAGATCCTGTTCCTGAGCATGAGCCATGAGAACACCTTGGCAGTTCCCAGCGCCCAGCTTTTCCAGATCACCTTGTCGTCACTCGTGCTCGGCCTGGACTGAAAGAGAATGCGGTATGCCGCCCTTGCCGAGTGGCAATCACCGCCGCCCGCTGTCCACTGAATCCGATCTGGGACGTGACTGTCAAGGATCAGTCCAGCTTGTTGAATTTGCCGCCGGAGTTGCAGATACTCGACGACGATAAGCGATGTGTTGCCATGATGAAGGTCTCTGATCCATTGGTCATTGGCGAGCGCAGCGGCCACCGTGCGCTTCTTGCGCCTGGAGTGGTTGTAGAGGCTTGGGAAGGCAGCAGCCAGAGGGGCCGCACCCAACCAGTCGCTCGTCCAGAAGCATGCCTGCTGGCCGTTCCCGACCAGGACATGCGTGGCCTTCTGGAATGCTGCGAGGTCCATCTTGTCGCAGGGAAGAGGAAAGGTCGTCCATGGCCGCTGTGGGTGTTGCCATGCCAGCCAGAGCCATCGTAGCCGCAGCGCAGAGGCAAAGAGCTGCAGGTCGAGGATCCCGAGCCCTCCCTTCTCCGTCGGCGAGCAGACAGAGCTCCACGCCCCTTGCACTTGCCCCCGTTAGCTCTTCGTCTTGCGCCCACAGAAAGCGTCGCCTCGCTTTGTCGATCTTGTTCAAAACCTTCTTCGGCACCTTTAGCACAGAAAGGGCATAGGTGGGCAGGGCGGAGAGCACTGCGCGCACCAGGACGCGCCGGCCGGCCAACGACATCAACTTTCCCTTCCATCCCGCGAGGCGTGATTTGATCCTGTCAATAAGGAACTGGAAGTGCATGATCCGCAATCGCTTAGGGGAGATAGGCAGCCCCGATAGGATGTGGGGAAGCTAGCGATGGCGCCGCCGAAGCCATGCAGCACTTCCTCCAGCGTCTGGGCGTCGCAGTTCATTGGGATGACCGAGGACTTGGCCTGGTTGAGTTTGAGACTAGTGGCTTCTCCGAAGGAGTGTAGCAGCTCCAGCAGGCAGTCCACCTCCTCCTTTATTGGATTTGCGAAGATTACCGCGTCGTCAGCGTAAAGGATGACCCTCATGCTTTCTCCCCGCCCTCGCAGCGGCGCGATCAAATTCTGTCTGGTGGCTAATTCTAGCAGGGGTCGATTGCCAGGATGAACAACAGCGGCGATAGCGGGTCACCCTGTCGTAGCCCACACGCGTGGAGGAAGCTTGGCGCCTGCATGCCGTTGAGCAAGCACGAGGAGGACGAAGAGGAGAGCAGCAAGGAGATCCAGTTCCTCCAGCGCTGCTAGAAGCCCATTTGTTGTAGCAGTTCAATCAAATACGCCCAAGAGACGGAGTCGAAGGCTCGGGCGAAGTCCAATTTGAAAAGCAGAGCCTGCTTTTTCTCTGTGTGCAACATTCTGACGCAGCCCTGGACGTACTGAAAACTGTCATGTATGCACTTTCCTCTCTGAAATGCCGTTTGAGCCGGCGAGATCACTCCGTCCAGGGCAGCCGAGAGCCTTAAAGCAAGCACCTTTGAGATCAGCTTCACGACGGAATGGATGAGGCTGATGGGCCTGTAATGGCCAATCTCCGAGGCCCCATTGCGCTTCGGTAGCAGACTGATCAGCGCGGTGTTGATGTCACTGAAGTTTCTTCCGGCCATGTGGTAGAACTTCTGAAAAACAGCCATGATCTCGTCCTTGATGATATGCCAGTAGGAGCGAAAGAATTGGCTGGCCGTGCCTAAGGGCATATCGGTTGAAGTAGATTCTTCTTTTCTCTCAAAAAACTCTGGGCCTAGCGCCTTTTCTGCCGGCGATGCAATGATCGCTGCCCATACCTCAGCCATAGTGAACGGGCCGTCCAGCTCGGGCGCGGTCACCACCGGGACGTGGAGCTGCTCCCAGTTCAGAGTGCAGCTGCGCCTCTCGCCCTGGCCTAAGGAGGCGGAGAAGTGGTCGTAGATGGCCTGCTCTTTCTCCTTGTGATCTACAAGCACCCTGTTGTTGACGTTGAGTGCATGGATGAAGTTTTTCCGTCTGCGCGACCTCATCTTTGCGTGGAACAGCTTGGTGCTAGCATCCCCAGCTCTGAGCCAACTGATTCTTGAGGCCTGGCGTTTCCTAGCTCTTTCAATGACTTCCAGACCGAGTACCTTCAGCTTCAGGTTTTTCCATAGGTTAAATTCAGCGTCTGATAATGATCTACTCTCTTGCGCTTTGTCAAGCTGAAAGATGACCTCATTGGCGATCTGCAGCTACTGCTTGCTCTTGCCAAACATGCCTCTACTCCAAATCTTCAAATCGTCCGCCACTCTCGCCATGCGCCTCTTGATCCTGACGAACGGGCAGTCATGCTGAACTGGGCGTTGCCACGCACGCAGCACAGTCTCATTGAAATGAGGGAATTTGGGCCAAAAGTTCTTGAATCTGAAGCGCGCCTGCCTGAAGGGGGTAGTCGCCCTTGCGAGGATTAACGGGCAGTGATCAGAGAAGACGTCGAGGCTGCCGTGAGGATGTAATCCTGGTGAAGCAGGTCCCACCGATCGTTGCGAAAGAACTTGTCAATGCTGCAGAGTGTGGGATCCTGCCTTTCATTGCTCCACGTGTATCTTCTGTTCTTGCATTTCAGCTCCTTCAGCCCAGCCCAGCTCAGTCAAGAGCGCGCCTGAACTTACCCATCATTCTTATGTTCAAGTTGCTATTGTTTTTGTCGCTTGCTTGGTGGTAGTGAGAGTAGAGTAATGAGTAGGGCCGAATAAGTCCATGTGAAGCAGCTCGAAGGGATGTGATGTTGTCATGATTGTCTTCGAGGGATGCTTGGCCCTAGTCATCTTTCCAGCTACGCAGGCACCACACAGATGATCCTTCTTGAACTTGACGCCCTCGATTCCTACGACATGCTTCTTCTTCGCGAGAGTGTACAAGTTCCTCATGCCGGCATGCCCTAGCCTTCGATGCCAGAGCCAGCACTCTGAAGCTTTTGCTAGAAGACATACGGCCAATTGTGGTCCTGCTGAGAAATCTACCATGTACAAATCGTCTTTTCGATATCCTTCAAAGACTAGAGATTTGTCAGATTACATTAGCACAAGGCAATGATATTTTCCAAATATCACAACCATGTTTAGATCACAAAGCATTGAGACAGACATTAAGTTGAAACCAAGGGATTTAGCAAGCATCACTTTATCCATGTGCTGATCCTTTGAGATTGCAACTCTACCTAGACCGAATACCTTGCTTTTACCAGTGTCAGCAAATGTGATGTGACTCTTGTCAGATGGTCATAGGGTTGAGTCCATGAGAAGACTTCGATCACCAATCATGTGGTTAGTGCATCCACTCAGAAGCCTTTGGTGCCATACCCTATAGTGCAGTTTGGGGGATAGGCTTCACCAAGGGAAGTGTGAAGCATAAACATTTGTCAAACAAGCATATTATCAACGTTCAGATCACGGTTAGGATAAGTAGGATGTATGTCAAGGAATCCTGGGACGAAATACATAATAAGACCATTTGGGCATTTTATCTTGTGCCCCACAAGATGTTTTAGGTCCCCAACATAAGCATCAGACGCCTTTGATTTCTGGCTGGAGGCCTTTCTCTGCAAAAGAAAGTTAATTTTCTTAGCCACCCACATCCTCAGGGGTGGCTTCGAAGCAATGAGTCTAAGTGCAGCATCTGACAACTTTGGCTTTGGATCCCTAGCAAATAGCCTTACAGGAGGTGAATAATACTCATAAGAATAGGCAGAATAGTTCTTGGTCTTATGAACATAGCGGTTTGATGAAACACGCTCATATTCATAAGTCTGAGTATGGCTTCCCTGCAAAACATTTGCATTAGGGTGACTCTGGTGAGTCCTCTTCTGTATGAAGCTTTTGAACCATATGAAGCCTTTGGTCTGGGATTTGTCTTCTTCCCAGGTGGTGTCATGATGACATTCACCTGAAGATTTTCAAGACAACTTTTGGGTACCCAGATCTTCTTCAAAGGTGGTCCATTCCTGCAGTTAGTACCAATATACCTAGCAAACACTTCACCATTCTGATTCTTAAACAGTTTATAGTTTGCATCAAAGGATTCATCAATGATAATCGGGTTAGCACAAGTGAAGCCAGATAAGGTAGGTGGATCCACTGAAGGTCCCTTTGCAGCAACCCATGTGGTTTTGGGGTACTGCACAGGCTTCCAGTAAGAACCATCAACATTCATTTTACTCTCGAACCCAACACCCTCTTTCCTAGGGTTTCGGTTCAGAATCTGTTTCTTGAGGACACCACATAGTGTGTGATGCCCTTTGAGACTTTTGTACATTTCTGTCTCAAGCAATGTCTTCAACCTGACATTCTCATCAGCAATAGTAGAGGTATCCTCAACAGAGGGGTTAGTTACCACATCAGCAGTTGAAGATATTGCAATAGTAGCAGCAGTAGAACATTCAGCAACAGAGACAACATTATCACGCTCAAGACATTTTAGACATGGTGGTTCAAATCCTTCCTGAGCGGAACTGATCTGTTGAGCGCGGAGTGACTCGTTCTCTTTTTGAAGATCTTCATGAGCCGATCTCAAGTTCTCAAGCTCTTGCTTCCTTTGAAGATAATCGTGGGAGAGCTTTTCATGAGTAGTTGATAGCGTTTCATGATGACTTTCAAGTTCCTCGTACTTAACATGAAGATTTTTAATGTCTTCAATTAAGGACTGAGATCGGGTCATTTCCGCGTCCAACAGGTCATCGCTTTTGTCTAGCAATTTTTGAATGTGTTCCATAGCATTCGGTTGCTCAGTTGCAATTTTAGCAAGTGTTTTGTAGCTAGGTTTAGATTCACATTCAGAGTCATCTTCACTTGATGTTTGAAAGTAAGCATCGCGTGAGTTTACCTTGGCACCACGTTCCATGAAGCAGTAGGTGGGAGCAGAGTCATCCTCATCATTAGCATCAGCGTTGGTGTCGATGCCATTGTCTTCAGTGTTGAAGATGGACTTGGCGACGTATGCTGAAGCTAGAGCCAGGCTTGCCACGCCTGAATCAGATTCCTCTTCATACTCCACTTCCGCCTCCTCAGATGCAGACTCCTTCTCTGAATCCATCTCCTTGCCAACAAACGCATGAGCCTTTCTAGATGAGCTCTTCTTGTGTGATGAAGACTTCGCCGAAGACTTTGAGGATTTCTTCTTCTTCTTGTTGTTCTCATTGTCCCACTGTGGACATTCAGAGATGTAGTGACCAGGTTTCTTGCACTTGTGGCACGTTCTCTTCTTGTAGTCACGGGAGGAAGCTTCATCATTTTTTGAGCTGGATCTCGAAGACCGTCTGAAGCCTTTCTTCTTGATGAACCTCTAGAACTTCTTCACCAGCATGGAAAGTTCCTTTCCAATGTCTTCAGGATCCTCAGAACTGCAGTCAGATTCTTCTTCGGATGAGGAAACAGCCTTTGCCTTCAAAGCGCGAGTTCGGCCATAGTTGGGACCATAGATATCTCTTTTCTCATATTGCTGAAACTCATGTGTGTTGAGCCTCTCAAGTATGTCAAACGGATCAAGAGTCTTGAAGTCAGGGCGTTCTTGAATCATCAAGGCCAGGGTGTTGAATGAGCTATCAAGCAATCTTAGAAGTGATTTGACGATTTCGTGCTTGGTGATTTCAGTGGCGCCGAGTGCACGAAGCTCATCTGTGATATTAATGAGGTGATCAAATGTGAGCTGGACATACTCGTTGTCATTTCTCTTGAAACGGTTGAAGAGGTTGCGGAGAACACTAATCCTTGAGTCTCTCTGGGTTGAGACACCTTCGTTGACCTTGGAGAGCCAGTCCCAGACTAGCTTCACAGTTTCCAGAGCACTCACATGGCCATACTATCCTTTGGTCAGATGACCACAGATGATGTTCTTGGCAGTCGAGTCCAGTTGAATGAACCTCTTGACATCTGCAGCAGTAACACCTTCACCGACCTTGGGAACGCCATTCTTGATGACATGCCAGAGGTCGACGTCAATGGCTTCAAGATGCATACGCATCTTATTCTTCCAATAGGGGTAATCAGTGCCATCGAAGACAGGGCACACAGCGAAGACTTTGATTATCCCTGTAGTCGACATAGCTAAAACTCCAGGTGGTTAAATCGAATCACAAAGAACAAGAGAGCACCTAGCTCTGATACCAATTGAAAGTGCTAGTTATCGACTAGAGGGGGGTGAATAGGCAATTTTTATGAAAGTCTTCAAAACACGAGGGCTTTGAAGACAAACAGTACAAATGAACCTATTGATATGCAGTGGAACACTACTGCAGGATGATGCTAACGCGACACTACGATCAGAGACCCTCTGAGAAACTGTGTGCGATGCCATAATTGCAAACGGTGCTTTATGAAAACCGCCAAAAAAGGTGAAAACGTTTGCGATGGAGGATGCATCAAACACGGTTCAGATTTTAGTTGCGTGTGCGATCCAGGGCATACGGTTCAGTCCAATGAACTGTTTGCGATGAGGCGGAACAAAAGAAACGGGCAGCCTGATGATGGCGTGTGCGATATAGAGCATATGGTTCACTCGGATGAACTGTTTGTGATTAGGCAACACAAAAGAAACGGGCAGCCAGATGAAGGTGTGTGCGATATATAGCATACGGTTCACTCGGATGAACTGTTTGTGATTAGGCAACACAAAAGAAACGGTCAGCCAGATCAAGGTGTGTGTGATTGAGGGCATACGCTTCAGAAGGATTAATTGTTTGCGATTAGGCAACAGAACAGAAACGGGTAAGACAGATCAAAGTGTCTGCGATTGATGGCATACACTTCACATGGATGAACTGTTTGCGATTAGCCACAACAAACTGAAACAGTTAGATAGATCAACGTGTGTGCGCTAGACGGGCACACCCATTCTAATTAAAAGACGTGTGCTGACATTGCCTATTGCAGTGCACCGTATGGTGCAAACGCCACGTACGCGGCCGAGAAGGCGTACGTGCCCACGTTACGCCTTCCGGGAATAGTGCCGCACTTATAACCGTCAGTAAATTTTGAGCATGCATCCCGTCACATTCCAAATTGCAAACCTGTTCACACGGATCAAAACCTAAACGGTTTCCCACTTAGGAGCGTATTACTACGCGGTTATAAATACTACTACTCCAAGATGACTGCACATTCCTCCTCAACTCCTCATCCACAAAAAGTCCAAAACAAACAAGTCATTCATCATCGTTCCCTTGCGTCCGCCATGGCCAGCGTGAGTTCTGGGTTGAGAGATTGCGACCAGGGAGAGGCGAGCCTGGAAGCGGGAGCACGAGAGATGTCCCGCCTCGCCGCGATAGCAGCCAACATGTCCTGCCGCGCGGCCGTAGCAGCAAAGAGGTCTCGCCGCGCCGCCGAAGCAGCACGGAGGACCCGCCGTGCCGTCGATGCAGCAGACTGGTCCGGCCACGTCGCGGAAGCAGAATAGATGTCCTGCCGCGCCGCGAATGCAGCAGAGATGTCCTCCCTTGCCACGGCGGCCTGGGAAACTGCCTCGCGGGCAGGCGAGGACTCTTCCAGGCGCATGCGTGCCCTCGTCCATAGGCAGATGGAACACATCTCCAGGTGGGCGAGGTTGCAGGATGACCTGCAAGCCTCGTTTGAACAGTCTATCAACGTCATCCGGCAAGTAAATGAGAGCAATGCGAAGCTCCGGGCCGAGCGCGACCTGCTGAGGGCGAAGATCGTCGGAAGTGCGGAGCAGCAGGAGCAGACCACTGCCTTGTTGAAGAGGACCGGCGTCATCATCGAGAAACTTATGGACGAGAATAACAAGCTCCGCATCGAGCGCAGAAGGCTGGTGGAGGAATCTGTGGATTCTCTCAAGCAGCATCTTGAGGACAAGAAAGAGCTCGTCGCCGCTTGGCGCGGAGACTAGTTCCCGCGGCCTGCAACAACGCATCAAGAAAGTAGAGATCAGCGAGCTAGATTGTTGTCTTCCTTCTTCTTTTGCCCTTGTGTATTTCAGGCGTTGCCGCATGTGGCTTTTCTTAATTATGTTTCTAAATATGTAAGACAATTATTATCCACTATCATCGTCCTTATATTCATCATGCTTGCTATAAGTCGCGGTCGATGCTATATAGGTCCGTCGGATCTTACGTCAAGATCCGTGCAAAACTTTCTTTTCAGATTTTCATTTTTCTCTCTTAAATCTCAGTCCAGTGAGACATATAGCCACGCCGTAGAACAGGTGCTCAGGCGCCATTAATGGAGACGTTGGGAGGGAGGTGTGCGGCGGGTAGCGGTCAAAGGGCTCTCCTCCCGATGAGCACGCACAGGGGTCTGATCGCACGCCTCCCGTACTCAAATAGCTACCCCGCACGGCACCTCCTAGCCAATAAAAAAGGGGACGCGTGGCCGCACGTAATTGGTAAGTCGAACGCCCACGGTTTCAATAATACTTGTGTTTCCGATTTGTAACGTGACAACACTTGTTCCAAAATGACTTTATTGATTGTTAATGTGTGGGCCTTCGCAAATCGGACTGAAAAATTACCACAGCATGTTGGTGCCATGTCATGAGACCATGCCAAGTTTCATGATTTTCATGCGTGTTTTGGAATTACAGGAATTAAAAAACCAAGTTTCTCAATCTTTCCGGCCGAGCCACGACGCCCAGATGGTTGAATTTCACTCCCATCCCTTGCATGGGACCTAGGAATTCACCCAAGGACACACATGTGATTTTTCAAACAACTTTGGTGCACTGGAGCATGTGCTTATAGTTCAAATTTTAATTATGCACATTAAATGCCCAAAAACTCAATTAATGTATAAAAAAGGTGAAACAAGCCCGGAATAATTCGAAAATTTAGCACGGTACTTCTATTTGGTCTAATCTGGCTGTGTAAAAAATTAAGGCGGGAGAAGGCAGTGTACGTATGTCGTTTCGCACACGGAGGTGACACGTTCCCTCTCGGAACCACGAGCCTTCTTGAGGGAAGCTCCGGTTTGCAAGAAGCTTACACCAAAGCTTGTCCCAATTCGGCCAAAAATATTACCGCAGCATGTTGGTGCCATGTCATGACACCATGCCAAGTTTCATGATTTTCAGGCGTGTTTGGAATTACAGGAATTAAAAAACCAAGTTTCTCAATCTTTCCGGCCGAGCCACGACGCCCAGATGTTTGAATTTCACTCCCATCTCTTGCATGGGACCTAGAAATTCATCCAAGGACACACATGTGATTTTTCAAACAACTTTGGTGCACTGGAACATGTGCTTGTAGTTCAAATTTGAATTATGCACATTAAATGCCCAGAAACTCAACTAATGTATAAAAAAGGCGAAACGAGCCTGGAATAATTCCAAAATTTAGCACAGTACTTCTATTTGGTCTAATCTGGCTGTGTAAAAAAATAAGGCGGGAGAAGGCAGTGTACATATGTCCTTTCGCACATGGAGGTGACACACGTTCCCTCTCGGAACCACGAGCCTTCTTGAGGGAAGCTCCGGCTTGCAACAAGCTTACACCAAAGCTTGTCCCAATTCGGCCAAAAATATTACCGCAGTATGTTGGTGCCATGTCATGACACCATGCCAAGTTTCATCATTTTCAGGCGTGTTTTGGAATTACAGGAATTAAAAAACCAAGTTTCTCAATCTTTCCAGCCGAGCCACGATGCCCAGATGTTTGAATTTCACCCAAGGACACACATGTGATTTTTCAAATAACTTTGGTGCACTGGAGCATGTGCTTGTAGTGCAAATTTGAATTATGCACATTAAATGCCAGAAACTCAATTAATGTATAAAAAGGGTGAAACGAGCCCGGAATAATTCCAAAATTTAGCACGGCACTTCTATTTGGTCTAATCTGGCTGTGTAAAAGAAATAAGGTGGGAGAAGGCAGTGTACGTATGTCGTTTCAGACACCGAGGTGACACGTCCCTCTCGGAACCAGGAGCCTTCTTGAGGGAAGCTCCGGTTTGCAAGAAGCTTACACCAAAGCTTGTCCCAATTCGGCCAAAAAAATTCCCGCAGCATGTTGGTGCCATGTCATAACACCATGCCAAGTTTCATGATTTTCAGCCGTGTTTTGGAATTACAGGAATTAAAAAACCAAGTTTCTCAATCCTTCCGGCCGAGCCACGACGCCCAGATGTTTGAATTTCACTCCCATCTCTTGCATGGGACCTAGAAATTCACCCAAGGACACACATGTGATTTTTCAACAACTTTGGTGCACTGGAGCATGTGCTTGTAGTTCAAATTTGAATTATGCACATTAAATGCCAGAAACTCAATTAATGTATAAAAAAGGCCAAACGAACACAGAATAATTCCAAAATTTAGCACGATACTTCTATTTGGTCTAATCTTCCTGTGTAAAAAAAATTAAGGCGGGAGAAGGCAGTGTACGTATGTCGTTTCGCACACGGAGGTGACACGTTCCCTCTCGGAACCAGGAGCCTTCTTGAGGGAAGCTCCGGTTTGCAAGAAGCTTACACCAAAGCTTGTCCCAATTCGGCCAAAAAAATTACTGCAGCATGTTGGTGCCATGGCATGACACCATGCCAAGTTTCATGATTTTCAGCCGTGTTTTGGATTTACAGGAATTAAAAACCAAGTTTCTCAATCATTCCGGCCGAGCCACGACACCCAGATGTTTGAATTTTATTCCCATTTCTTGCATGGGACCTATAAATTCACCCAAAGACACACATGTGATTTTTCAGCAAACTTTGGTGCATTGGAGCATGTGCTTGTAGTTCAAATTTGAATTATGCACATTAAATGCCCAGAAACTCAATTAATGCATAAAAATGCCAAACGAATCCGGAATAATTCCAAATTTAAACACGACACTCATGTACTAGTTGCATGTTCACTGTACGTAAATGTTCTAGCAATTCAAACACCATCCTTTCCCTCCGTAACTCCATTTTGTCTTTCAAAACATAATGAAAAAATCAGGTATACCACAAACAGTTTACTAGAAAGAATCGTGTGGGATGCGATATAAAATATCTTGGCGCACCGTCTTGTCTGGCATACGCAGGAAGCTTCGTCGTCTACAGTCCACCACCCCCGCTTGAACCACACTTGCGCGCCAGTTTCTCGCGGCACCGAGCGAAATGTTTTTGCCACCGCGGAAATATCTATCTCCCCACCCCTCCCTCCTACCAAAAGCCACATTTCCACCCCTTCATTGCTGCTTACTGGCAGCTCAGCCTCCTCGCCCGCGACCCTTCTTCTTGCAGCGCCGCCTCCTCGCCGGCTACCCTTCTTCTTGCAGCGCCGCCTCCTCGCCGGCGACCATTCTTCTTGCAGCGCCGCCTCCTCGCCGGCGACCCTTCTTCTTGCTGCGCGGCCTCCTCGCCGCCGACCCTTCTTCTTGTTGCGCAGCCTCGTTGATATGGTCAGGTAATCCACACCCCACCCACACCATCCTCCTCCTTTCCCGTCCCACATGCCCCGACTGACGGAGCGACACCTTCCATCGAAATCACTACCCCCCTCCTCCAATTAAGCGCCGCCACAGCCATTTTACACGCAGTATAACATGGAGCTGAGTAGCATGCGGCCGCACGCGCGAACGAGGTCGCTATGGCTGACATGCGTGTCGACCGCCAGATCTTGGAGGAGCACCTCATCTTCGAGGCCACCGTCGACACTGCCGCGCGGTTGTCTACTTTAAAATATAGTTCGTGATGTTTTCTCGAGGCCGCCGCCAGTGCCTTCTAGTGATTTGTCCTTTGTAATGATAATATGCAATCTGATGTTCAGTTAACAGTTTAGTCCTCTGAAATGTAATGTTCAGTTAACACTTTGGTCCAACAATTGCTACATTTCGTAGTACTGTTCTCAAGCATTCTTTGTTTTGTTAACTGTCTTTGTTGGGGAACGTAGTAATTTCAAAAAAATTCCTACGCACACACAGGATCATGGTGATGCATAGCAACGAGAGGGGAGAGTGTTTTCCACGTACCCTCGTAGACCGAAAGCGGAAGCGTTAGCACAACGCGGCGTACGTCTTCACGATCCGACCGATCAAGTACCGAACGCACGGCACCTCCGAGTTCAGCACACGTTCAGCTCGATGACGTCCCTCGAACTCCGATCCAGCCGAGCTTTGAGGGAGAGTTTCGTCAGCACGACGGCGTGGTGACGATGATGATGTTATACCGACGCAGGGCTTCACCTAAGCACCGCTACGATATTATCAAGGTGGATTCTGGTGGAGGGGGGCACCGCACACGGCTAAGAGATCAATGATCAATTGTTGTGTCTATGGGGTGCCCCCTGCCCCTGTCACGCCCAATATGCGACCCTGTCCGAGAGGAACTCCAGGGTCCCACCAAGGATAGACCCGCGTATTGAAACGCTTTTGCAAGGTGGATATCATTACATCAACATTACATAATAGATGGGGAAACATACAAAAGGCAGAAACGCCCCAAGAATACATCAATACATCATACATAAGATCAACATCCGACTACGGATGAAACACAAACAGAAACTCAAACGACATCCACCCTGCTAGCCCAGGCTGCCGACCTGGAACCTATCCCCTGATCGAAGAAGAAGCAGAAGAAGAACTCCAAAACAAGTAACATCGCTCTCGCGTCATGATCATCGCAAAACCTGTACCTGCAACTGGTGTTGTAGTAATCTGTGAGCCACGAGGACTCAGCAATCCCATTACCATGGGTATCAAGACTAGCAAAGCTAAATGGGTAGGAAAGGGGTAAAGTGGTGAGGTTGCAGCAGTGACTAAGCATGTATGGTGGCTAACATATGCAAATAAGAGCGAGAAGAGAAGCAACGGAACGGTCGTGAAGCTAGCAATGATCAAGAAGTCATCCTGAACTCCTACTTACGTCAAACATAACCCAGAAACCGTGTTCACTTCCCGGACTCCACCGAGAAGAGACCATCACGGCTACACACGCGGTTGATGCGTTTTATTTAAGTCAAGTGTCAAGTTCTCTACAACCGGACATTAACAAATTCCCATCTGCCACATAACCGCGGGCACGGCTCTCGAAATTTTATACCCTGCAGGGGTGTCCCAACTTAGCCCATTATAAGCTCTCACGGTCAACGAAGGATATTCCTTCTCCCGGGAAGACCCGATCAGTCACGGAATCCCGGTTTACAAGACATTTCGACAATGGTAAAACAAGACCAGCAAAGCCGCCCGATGTGCCGACAATCCCGATAGGAGCTGCACATATCTCGTTCTCAGGGCAACACCGAATAAGTCAAGCTACGAGTAAAACCAGGCCTTGAGTTTCCCCGAGGTGGCCCCGCAGGCTGCTCGGTTCGGACCAACACTTAGAGAAGCACTGGCCCGGGGGGGTTAAAATAAAGATGACCCTCGGGATGCGCGACTCCCAAGGGAAAAAGGCTAGGTGAGGCAAATGTAAAACCGAGGTTGGGCCTTGCTGGAAGAGTTTTATTCAAAGCGAACTATCAAGGGGGTCCCATAAATCACCCAACCGCGTAAGGGACGCAAAATCAAGGAACATAACACCGGTATGACGGAAACTAGGGCGGCAAGAGTGGAACAAAACGCCAGGCATAAGGCCGATCCTTCCACCCCTTTACCAAGTATATAGATGCATTAATTAAATAAGAGATATTGTGATATCCCAACATAATCATAATCCAACATGGAGCAATCTTCATCTTCACCTGCAACCAGCAACGCTATAAGAGGGGCTGAGCAAAGCGGTAACATAGCCAAACAACGGTTTGCTAGGAAGGATGACAAAGGTTAGAGGTTCATGGCAATTTGGGAGGCTTGAAGAGCAAGTGAATAGGTAGCGCAGCATAGCGATAGAACGAAGCAACTAGCATAGCAATGATAGTAATGAGATCCAAGGTAAGTCCTCATATGCAAATTTCGAAATTGGTCCAGATCTGAATAAACCTTATGTTCAAGTTGTTAAACAGCAAGTTAAGATGCACCAAGATGATCTACACAAAATTCTAGTCAAGTTACATATAAAGTTCATTTAGTTCGGAGCTACGGCCTAGAAGATATGAGCAAAACAAGTTAAACATGGCATTGATGCAAAATGCATTCAAACATCAAGCAAACACCTCAAAACAAGGATGCAACAAGGTAACCTGAAACTACATGCAAATCTAAGCAAGTTTCATATAGTGCACACTCCAAACGGAGCAACGGTGCAACACATACACTCCAAACAAGATATAACAACAATCTGTCCAAACAGCAACTAGGCATCTTGCAAGCATGATGGAAATATGCTACAGCACTCCAACATGATAACAAAAGGCATGGAAGTGATGTACTGGTAAAGCATTACAAAACATGAACACTGAGCTATCTCCAGAAATCACTAGAACATGCTCAAAAGGACATAGCAAGATTACAACTAATAACAGTTTCACAGACTTGGCAGAAAATCATTGGACATGGCAGAAATAACATTAGGTTGCAAAGTTTAGAGCTATCAAACAAAAAGTTACAGGAACATATCATAGCCAAAAAAGGCATGGCATCAATCGACTAATTGGATAGAACAAAAGTCCCTTAGTGAACATGAGCCAAAAAGGCACAGAAGATATGATGGCACCCATGTAAACATAGCAAGTAATATGACAGATTCAGACTTAGTGAAAATAACAGGACATGGCAGAAACAACGATAAGTAAGCATGTTTGTGAGCTTGAACCACTTACCACAAAGCATTTTATGGCATGAAAAGGTAACCAGCAGTAATATGGCACAAATATGAAACTAAGAATAGCAATATCATAGTCATAGAGTGCATGGATCACTAGCAAAACACATGTCAAAACTGAACTTCATGTTAACAGGCTGACAGCAGCATTATTTAGCAAGTTTGGAGCATGATAACAACAGGCTACAGGAGGCTATAAATTTAAACAAGGGCACGGATGGATAGAGCATAACATTTATAAGAAATCATCCTCAGTGAACATCTCCAGATCATGCATAGAATGACTTGTAGAAGCTGGTTTACATGGCATCACAATGCTACAACTACAGACAGCAGAAATGACTAAGTCACAGAAATCAGCAACATTATGAAGGCTACTTTGCATGCTTGTGCTAGTCATCACACATATCACAAAAATACAAGACAAGCACTCCTGTAAAGAAGGAATGATGTAGTTCAAAACACATGTAGGCCTCAAGCTCATAGGATGCACAAACAAAATGCAATGAAAAAGACAAATCATCAAGTTCTGTTAACAGGCAGCAGATAACATCATATAGGACTCTTGCAACGATGATTAGGGCATCAATATGATCTCAAACAAGCATGGCACAATGAAGAAAAATGAAGAGCATCTCATGATGAACATTTTGAAATATCATACATCCAAAATGGAGCTACGAGCAGAAAGTTACGCTAGGTCAAACAAGTACACATGAGATGAAAATTCTAGGACTTGGTCAAATTTCGCAGGACAGTGAAAAAAAATAACTATGGGCCAAAACTGGAGTTTGGGGGAGTTGCTCACATTGGGCCTGGCCCAGTTGCAGAGGGAGCCGGCTGGGCCTAGGGGGCCGGCTTGCTGGGCCGGAGCGGGGCCGAGGCCCACGCGGGCACGCGGCAGGGCGAGGCAGGCGCGCGCGTCCGTGCTCGTCCCCGAGCGCGACGGCGGCGGCTGCCAGCGGCGACCTGGCGAGGTTGGCGCGATGGAGGAGGGGCGCCAGCGACGGGGAAGGGCAGATCTGGGCGTGGGGCGCTGGATCTGCCGGTTTTCGGGGCCGACGGGGCATCGGCGCGGCGAAGCTTCACGGGCGAGGCGCCCATCCATGGCGGCGGCTGCGGGGTTCCCTGCAGGGGCGGCGGAGAGGGAGATGGTGAGGGGGCGAGGGGAGAAGCGAAGGAGAGGGCGTCGAGGGACCTGGTCCGGCCGGAGGTACGGGTCGACGGGAAGAGCTCTCCGGCGAAGCTCCTCGCCGGCGGCTGCCGGAGACCGAGGCGGCGCGGGGCTCCAGCGGGAGGAGGCGGACGAGCGGGAGCCAGACGATGGGCGGCGGCGCGCGGGAGGCTCGACCTGGGCCCAGATGGGCTCGGTGGGCCTCGCGCAGGCCTGGGCGGGCCTGCGGCGGCGGAAGGCGCTGGCTGGGACGCGTGGCGCACCCCGATTGGAGGGGAGCAGTGGCTGGTGGCGGCGCGGCCATTCCGGAGGCGACAAGTGGCGGGGAGTGGTAGGAGCTCGCCGGAAAATGAGGAGAAGGTGGCAGTTGGCGGCGGCTGATGATTGGGGCACGGAAATTGAAGAGGAGGGGGTAGGTGGAGACCAGAAATGGCATGGGTAGGTGTATATAAAGGGGTAGGGGCTAGGGTTTGGGTTTAGGGGGGTTTTCGGACCCTCCGATCTCGATCGAACGGCACCGGCCGCGAGGAGGGGTAGGTCTAGGAGGGATTAGTGGGCTGTGAAGAGAGGGCTTGGGCTGAGGGGAGAGAAGAGAAGTACAGCCCGGCAACTTTTCCGGAGACCGAAAACGTCCGACGATAGACCGGCTATACTGCCGCTATAGTTATCCATTGGGGCATCAAACGGACTCCGAATGCGATGAAACTTGATAGGCGATCTACCTACACTATAATAAGACCGCACGCCAACTTTCATCCCATTCCGAGAACATTTTTCGGCCACTTATAAAATAATATTTCGGAGGTGCCGCGGGCGCGTGCGAGTGTGGTTGGGCTTAGAACGGACAACGGAGAGAACCGGGGGAACCCGAACGGACGCAAGTTTTGAAAGACATGCAGATAAAATGCAGATGATGACATGGCAAAATGCAACACGCAAGCAAATGACATGGCAACGATGGCGAATAACTGGTGGACACCTGGCGCATCGGATCCGGGGCGTTACAGCCCCCGTATATAAAGGAGCAAGGGGGGAGAGGCGGGCGGCCAGGAGGAGGCGCGCCAGGAGGAGTCCTACTCCCACCGGGAGTAGGACTCCCTCCCTTCTGTCGTGGAATTGTCACGGCAGATGTCCTCGAGCAAGGACTTAGTCGTGGAGCCATCGCCGCTAGGAAGCTTAAAGGGGTTAAACGGGACAAAGGACATGAAGATTATACTGGTTCGGCCCCTTACGTTGAAGGTAAAAGCCTACTTCCAGTTGAGGTGGTATTGCTTAGGGTTTCGATGACCAGGAGCTAAACCGCTCTGCCTGGCTATCGATCTGATCTTCCTTGTCCTGAACCGCCGTCGGGTCGTCCCTTTATATAGAGAGGTTAACTCCCAGCGGCTCTCAGAGTCCCGGCCAGCTTATAAACAGCGTCCGGCTCGGACTCTTAACTATTCTTGCCTTACACTACAAGTCACGCCTTACGGCGCTTTACCACTACGGGCCTTAAGCCGCCTCTGGGCCTTAATCCTATTACTGATCCGCCATCTTCGAGCTTGATTCTGGGCTTCATGCGATGATCGTCTCAATGTAACCCGGCCCCTCCTGGGCGGGTGACACCAGTAGTTATATCCCCAACATTAGGCCCGAGATTGATTTGAACCGGTTCATGTCAATCTTCAATACCTTAAGAGAAAATCTTCCGGCTTCTGTTTGCGCGAAGGTTATAACCCGCCATGACATCATCTTCTGGATTCTTGGTAACCCGCCGTGACGTCATCCACCATTAATGCACGTTCCGTCCAACGTATCTCAACAGATCCTTATCTTAATAACTATCCCAAAAATCAAGGCGCCTCTACAGCTGGATAATCATGTCTTCGGCCTCCTCGTTTCTCGCGCCCACTCATCAGCCGTCCCTTATAAATAGGCCCGGCCCTCAGGTCTTCGTCACTCTTCCCTTTCCATCGTCTTCCTCCTCTCGACACCCCAGAGCCCGAGCTCCGCCGCCGCCGCCGCGCATCCCGTCTGCACCAACCAAGGCCGCTGCATCGACCTGTCTTGACCAGAGAACCGCGACGCATCTCCGCTGCTCGTCAGCACTAGTAAGTCCTCGCCGTCCCGTATACTAGATCCACATTAGGGTTCGCAAGTTCTTCTGTGTTCTTCGTGGTTCCTCGCGATTCCTTCGCAGTTCTTCCACAATGGCTCCCTTTGATCCAAGAGTAATGCACAACTCCGGCGGCAGTCGTTTCACGCCCATTTTCAATATTAGCAGACCCCTTTTGCTTGCAAAAAGACCTCATTTAGAGCTTATGAACTTCTTTGTATCAGTTTTTAGGTCTAGAAATTTTTCTTTTTTGGACGATCGTTTGATCCAAAATAATCCCTGTAATCTGTGAAACTTGTTTGTGCAACACTTAAGAAAAACTGCATCTGTTAACCATGGCGGGTCATATAGCCGGCTTAAAAGAAGGCATGCTTTGTGAAATTTCTGGATCGTTCATAATAGAGTTAAATAATTTAATTGCTCATGATATCCACGGCGGCTTAAATAACCTGACACAATTAACCATATATCATTAGGCCCTTTTGTTGGGCAACGTAGTAATTTCAAAAAAAATTCCTACGCACACGCAAGATCATGGTGATGCATAGCAACGAGAGGGGAGAGTGTTGTCCACGTACCCTCGTAGACCGACAGCGGAAGCGTTATCACAACGCGGTTGATGTAGTCGTACGTCTTCACGATCCGACCGATCAAGTACCGAACGTACGGCACCTCCGAGTTCTACACACGTTCAGCTCGATGACGTCCCTCGAACTCCGATCCCAGCCGAGTGTTGAGGGAGAGTTTCATCAGCACGACGGCGTGGTGACGATGATGGTGTTCCACCGATGCAGGGCTTCGCCTAAGCTCCGCAACGGTATTGTCGAGGTGTAATTTGGTGGAGGGGGGCACCGCACACGGCTAAGAGATCTCAAAGATCAATTGTTGTCTCTATGGGGTGCCCCCTGCCCCCGTATATAAAGGAGCAAGGAGGAGGCAGCCGGCCAAGGGAGAGGCGCGCCAAAGGGGGGAGTCCTACTCCCACCGGGAGTAGGACTCCTCCTTTCCTTGTGGGAGTAGGAGAAGGGAAGGGGGAAGGAGAAAGAAGGAAGGGGGCGCCCCCCTCCCTAGTCCAATTCGGACTAGCCCATGGGGAGGGGTGCGGCCACCCTTTGGGGTCTTTCTCTCCTTTCCCGTATGGCCCATTAAGGCCCAATACGAATTCCCGTAACTCTCCGGTACTCCGAAAAATACCCGAATCACTCGGAACCTTTCCGAAGTCCGAATATAGTCGTCCAATATATCGATCTTTACGTCTTGACCATTTCGAGACTCCTCGTCATGTCCCCGATCTCATCCGGGACTCCGAAATCCTTCGGTACATCAACATACATAAACTCATAATAAAACTGTCATCGTAACTTTAAGCGTGCGGACCCTTCGGGTTCGAGAACTATGTAGACATGACCGAGACACCTCTCCGGTCAATAACCAATAGCGGAACCTGGATGCCCATATTGGCTCCCACATATTCTACGAAGATCTTTATCGGTCAGACCGCATAACAACATACGTTGTTCCCTTTGTCATCGGTATGTTACTTGCCCGAGATTCGATCGTCGGTATCTCGATACCTAGTTCAATCTCGTTACCGGCAAGTCTCTTTACTCGTTCCGTAATACATCATCCCGCAACTAACTCATTAGTCACAATGCTTGCAAGGCTTATAGTGATGTGCATTACCGAGTGGGCCCAGAGATACCTCTCCGACAATCGGAGTGACAAATCCTAATCTCGAAATACGCCAACCCAACAAGTACCTTTGGAGACACCTGTAGAGCACCTTTATAATCACCCAGTTACGTTGTGACGTTTGGTAGCACACAAAGTGTTCCTCCGGTAAACGGGAGTTGCATAATCTCATAGTCATAGGAACATGTATAAGTCATGAAGAAAGCAATAGCAACATACTAAACGATCGGGTGCTAAGCTAACGTAATGGGTCATGTCAATCACGTCATTCTCCTAATGAGGTGATCCCGTTAATCAAATGACAACTCATGTCTATGGCTAGGAAACATAACCATCTTTGATTAACGAGCTAGTCAAGTAGAGGCATACTAGTGACACTCTGTTTGTCTATGTATTCACACATGTATTATGTTTCCGGTTAATACAATTCTAGCATGAATAATAAACATTTATCATGATATAAGGAAATATATAATACTTTATTATTGCCTCTAGGGCATATTTCCTTCAGTCTCCCACTTGCACTAGAGTCAATAATCTAGTTCACATCGCCATGTGATTTAACATCAATAATTCACATCACCATGTGATTAACACCCATAGTTCACATCTCTATGTGACCAACACTCAAAGGGTTTACTAGAGTCAATAATCTAGTTCACATCGCTATGTGATTAACACCCAAAGAGTACTAAGGTGTGATCATGTTTTGATTGTGAGATAATTTTAGTCAACGGGTCTGTCACATCCAGATCCGTAAGTATTTTGCAAATTTCTATGTCTACAATGCTCTGCACGGAGCTACTCTAGCTAATTGCTCCCACTTTCAATATGTATCTAGACCGAGACTTAGAGTCATCTAGATTTAGTGTCAAAACTTGCATCGACGTAACCCTTTACGACGAACCTTTTGTCACTTCCATAATCGAGAAACATATCCTTATTCCACTAAGGATAATTTTGACCGCTGTCCAGTGATCTACTCCTAGATCACTATTGTACTCCCTTGCCAAAATCAGTGTAGGGTATACAATAGATCTGGTACACAGCATGGCATACTTTATAGAACCTATGGCCAAGGCATAGGGAATGACTTTCATTCTCTTTCTATCTTCTGCCGTGGTCGGGCTTTGAGTCTTACTCAATTTCACACCTTGTAACACAGGCAAGAACTCTTTCTTTGACTGTTCTATTTTGAACTACTTCAAAATCTTGTTAAGGTATGTACTCATTGAAAAAACTTATCAAGCGTTTTGATCTATCTCTATAGATCTTGATGCTCAATATGTAAGCAGCTTCACCGAGGTCTATCTTTGAAAAACTTCTTTCAAACACTCCTTTATGCTTTGCAGAATAATTCTACATTATTTCTGATCAACAATATGTCATTCACATATACTTATCAGAAATGCTGTAGTGCTCCCACTCACTTTCTTGTAAATACAGGCTTCACCGCAAGTCTGTATAACACTATATTCTTTGATCAACTTATCAAAGTATATATTCCAACTCCGAGATGCTTGCACCAGTCCATAGATGGATCGCTGGAGCTTGCATATTTTGTTAGCACCTTTAGGATTGACAAAACCTTCTGGTTGCATCATATACAACTCTCTTTAATAAATCCATTAAGGAATGCAGTTTTGTTTATCCATTTGCCATATTTCATAAAATGCGGCAATTGCTAACATGATTCGGACAGACTTAAGCATAGATACGAGTGAGAAACTCTCATCGTAGTCAACATCTTGAACTTGTCGAAAACCTTTTGCGACAATTCTAGCTTTGTAGATAGTTACACTACTATCAGCGTCCGTCTTCCTCTTGAAGATCCATTTAATCTCAATGGCTCGCCGATCATTGGGCAAGTCAATCAAAGTCCATACTTTGTTCTCATATATGGATCTTATCT
The DNA here is from genome assembly GCF_018294505.1 of Triticum aestivum. Taxonomy (NCBI): domain Eukaryota; kingdom Viridiplantae; phylum Streptophyta; class Magnoliopsida; order Poales; family Poaceae; genus Triticum; species Triticum aestivum. Next base: position 551,633,824 of record NC_057802.1, read on the forward strand.
CAGATTTCATGGCCTCAAGCCATTTTGCGGAATCTGGGCTCACCATCGCTTCTTCATAGTTCGTAGGTTCGCCATGGTCTAGTAACATGACCTCCAGAAGAGGATTACTGTACCACTCTGGTGCGGATCTTACTCTGCTTTACCTACGAGGTTTGGTAGTAACTTGATCTGAAGTTACATGATCATCATCATTAACTTCCTCACTAATTGGTGTAGGAGTCACAGGAACAGATTTCTGTGATGAACTACTTTCCAATAAGGGAGCAGGTACAGTTACCTCATCAAGTTCTACTTTCCTCCCACTCACATCTTTCGAGAGAAACTCCTTCTCTAGAAAGGATCCATACTAAGCAACGAATGTCTTGCCTTCGGATCTGTGATAGAAGGTGTACCCAACTGTCTCCTTTGGGTATCCTATGAAGATACATTTCTCCGGTTTGGGTTTGAGCTTATCAGGATGAAACTTTTTCACATAAGCATCACAACCCCAAACTTTAAGAAACGACAACTTTGGTTTCTTGCCAAACCACAGTTCATCAGGCGTCGTCTCAACGGATTTTGATGGTGCCCTATTTAACGTGAATGTAGCTGTCTCTAATGCATAACCCCAAAACGATAGTGGTAAATTGGTAAGAGACATCATAGATTGCACTATATCCAATAAAGTACGGTTATGACGTTCGGACACACCATTATGATGTGGTGTTCCAGGTGGCGTGAGTAGTGAAACTATTTCACTTTGTTTTGACTGAAGGCCAAACTCGTAACTCAAATATTTTACCTCTGTGATCATATGGTAGAAACTTTTATTTTCTTGTTACGATGATTCTCCACTTCACTCTGAAATTCTTTGAACTTTTCAAATGTTTCAGACTTGTGTTTCATCAAGTAGATATACCTATATCTGCTCAAATCATCTGTGAAGATCAGAAAATAATGATACCTGCTGCGAGCCTCAATATTCATCGGACCACATACATCTGTATGTATGATTTCCAACAAATCTGTTGCTCTCTCCATAGTTCCGGAGAACGGCGTTTTAGTCATCTTGCCCATGAGGCACGGTTCGCAAGCATCAAGTGATTCATAATCAAGTGATTCCAAAATCCCATCAGTATGGAGTTTCTTCATGCGCTTTACACCAATATGACCTAAACGGCAGTGCCACAAATAAGTTGCACTATCATTATTAACTTTGCATCTTTTGACTTCAATATTATGAATATGTGTATCACTGAGATCCAACAAACCATTTTCGTTGGTGTGTATGACCATAAAAGGTTTTTATTCATGTAAACAGAACAACAATTGTTCTCTAACTTAAATGAATAACCGTATTGCAATAAACATGATCAAATCATATTCATGCTCAACGCAAACACCAAATAACACTTATTTAGTTTCAACACTAATCCCGAAAGTACAGGGAGTGTGCGATGATGATCATATCAATCTTGGAACTACTTCCAACACACATCGTCACCTCGCCTTTTACTAGTCTCTGTTTATTCTGCAACTCCCGTTTTCGAGTTACTACTCTTTAGCAACTGAACCAGTATCAAATACTGAGGGGTTGCTATAAACACTAGTAAGTACACATCAATAACATGTATATCCAATATACCTTTGTTCACTTTGCCATCCTTCTTATCCACCAAATACTTGGGGCAGTTCCGCCTCCAGTGACCAGTTCCTTTGCAGTAGAAGCACTTAGTCTCAGGCTTAGGACCAGACTTAGGCTTCTTCACTTGAGCAGCAACTTGCTTGCCGTTCTACTTGAAGTTCCCCTTCTATCCCTTTGCCCTTTTCTTGAAACTAGTGGTCTTGTTAACCATCAACACTTGATGTTTTTCTTGATTTCTACCTTCGTCGATTTCAGCATCACGAAGAGCTTGGGAATTACTTTCGTCATCCCTTGCATACTATAGTTCATCACGAAGTTCTACTAACTTGGTGATGGTGACTAGAGAATTCTGTCAATCACTATTTTATCTGGAAGATTAACTCCCACTTGATTCAAGCGATTGTAGTACCCAGACAATCTGAGCACATGCTCACTAGTTGAGCGATTCTCCTCCATCTTTTAGCTATAGAACTTGTTGGAGACTTCATATCTCTCAACTCGGGTATTTGCTTGAAATATTAACTTCAACTCCTGGAACATCTCATATGGTCCATGACGTTCAAAACGTCTTTGAAGTCCCGATTCTAAGCCGTTAAGCATGGTGCACTAAACTATCAAGTAGTCATCATATTGAGCTAGCCAAACGTTCATAACGTCTGCATCTGCTCCTGCAATAGGTCTGTCACCTAGCGGTGCATCAAGGACATAATTTTTCTGTGCAGCAATGAGGATAATCCTCAGATCACGGATCCAATCCGCATCTTTGCTACTAACATCTTTCAACATAATTTTTCTCTAGGAACATATCAGAAATAAACAGGGAAGCAACAACGCGAGCTATTGATCTACAACATAATTTGCAAAATACTATCAGGACTAAGTTCATGATAAATTTAAGTTCAATTAATCATATTACTTAAGAACTCCCACTTAGATAGACATCTCTCTAATCATCTAAGTGATTACGTGATCCAAAGCAACTAAACCATGTCCGATAAACACGTGAGATGGAGTAGTTTCAATGGTGAACATCGCTATGTTGATCATATCTACTATATGATTCACGCTCGACCTTTCGGTCTCTGTGTTCCGAGGCCATATCTGTACATATGCTAGGCTCGTCAAGTTTAACCTGAGTATTCCGCGTGTGCAACTATTTTGCACCCGTTGTATTTGAACGTAGAGCCTATCACACCCGATTAACACGTGGTGTCTCAGCACGAAGAACTTTCGCAACGGTGCATACTCAGGGAGAACACTTTTGTCTTGAAATTTTAGTGAGAGATCATCTTATAATGCTACCGTCAAACAAAGCAAGATAAGATGCATAAAGGATTAACATCACATGCAATCAATATAAGTGATATGATATGGCCATCATCATCTTGTGCTTGTGATCTCCATCTCCGAAGCACCATCATGATCACCATCGTCACCGGCTCGACACCTTGATCTCCATCGTAGTATCGTTGTCGTCTCGCCAACTTATTGCTTTTACGACTATCGCTACCGTTTAGTGATAAAGTAAAACTATTACATGGCGATAGCATCTCATACAATAAAGCGACAACCATATGGCTCCTGCCAGTTGCCGATAACTCGGTTACAAAACATGATCATCTCATACAACACATTATATCACATCATGTCTTGACCATATCACATCACAACATGCCCTGCAAAAACAAGTTAGACGACCTCTACTTTGTTGTTGCATGTTTTACGTGGCTGCTACGGGCTTAGCAAGAACCGTTCTTACCTACGCATCAAAACCACAACGATAGTTTGTCAAGTTGGTGCTTTTTAACCTTCGCAAGGACCGGGCGTAGCCACACTCGGTTCAACTAAAGTGAGAGAGACAGACACCCGCCAGTCACCTTTAAGCAACGAGTGCTCCGAACGGTGAAACCAGTCTCGCGTAAGCGTACGCGTAATGTCGGTCCGGGCCGCTTCATCTCACAATACCGCTGAACCAAAGTATGACATGCTGGTAAGCAGTATGACTTATATCGCCCACAACTCACTTGTGTTCTACTCGTGCAAAGCATCAACGCATAACACCAGGCTCGGATGCCACTGTTGGGGAACGTAGTAATTTCAAAAAAAATTCCTACGCACACGCAAGATCATGGTGATGCATAGCAACGAGAGGGGAGAGTGTTGTCCATGTACCCTCGTAGACCGACAGCGGAAGCGTTATCACAACGCGGTTGATGTAGTCGTACGTCTTCACGATCCGACCGATCAAGTACCGAATGTACAGCACCTCCGAGTTCTACACACGTTCAGCTCGATGACGTCCCTCGAACTCCGATCCCAGCCGAGTGTTGAGGGAGAGTTTCGTCAGCACGACGGCGTGGTGACGATGATGATGTTCCACCGACGCAGGGCTTCGCCTAAGCTCCGCAACGGTATTGTCGAGGTGTAATTTGGTGGAGGGGGCACCGCACACGGCTAAGAGATCTCAAAGATCAATTGTTGTCTCTATGGGGTGCCCCCTGCCCCCGTATATAAAGGAGCAAGGAGGAGGCAGCCGGCCAAGGGAGAGGCGCGCCAAAGGGGGGAGTCCTACTCCCACCGGGAGTAGGACTCCTCCTTTCCTTGTGGGAGTAGGAGAAGGGAAGGGGGAAGGAGAAAGAGGGAAGGGGGCGCCCCCCTCCCTAGTCCAATTCGGACTAGCCCATGGGGAGGGGTGCGGCCACCCTTTGGGGTCTTTCTCTCCTTTCCCGTATGGCCCATTAAGGCCCAATACGAATTCCCGTAACTCTCCGGTACTCCGAAAAATACCCGAATCACTCGGAACCTTTCCGAAGTCCGAATATAGTCGTCCAATATATCGATCTTTACGTCTCGACCATTTCGAGACTCCTCGTCATGTCCCCGATCTCATCCGGGACTCCAAACTCCTTCGGTACATCAACATACATAAACTCATAATAAAACTGTCATCGTAACTTTAAGCGTGCGGACCCATCGGGTTCGAGAACTATGTAGACATGACCGAGACACCTCTCCGGTCAATAACCAATAGCGGGACTTGGATGCCCATATTGGCTCCCACATATTGTACGAAGATCTTTATCGGTCAGACCGCATAACAACATACGTTGTTCCCTTTGTCATCGGTATGTTACTTGCCCGAGATTCGATCGTCGGTATCTCGATACCTAGTTCAATCTCGTTACCGGCAAGTCTCTTTACTCGTTCCGTAATACATCATCCCGTAACTAACTCATTAGTCAAATGCTTGCAAGGCTTATAGTGATGTGCATTACCGAGTGGGCCCAGAGATACCTCTCCGACAATCGGAGTGACAAATCCTAATCTCTAAATACGCCAACCCAACAAGTACCTTTGGAGACACCTATAGAGCACCTTTATAATCACCCAGTTACGTTGTGACGTTTGGTAGCACACAAAGTGTTCCTCCGGTAAACGGGAGTTGCATAATCTCATAGTCATAGGAACATGTATAAGTCATGAAGAAAGCAATAGCAACATACTAAACGATCGGGTGCTAAGCTAACGTAATGGGTCATGTCAATCACGTCATTCTCCTAATGAGGTGATCCCGTTAATCAAATGACAACTCATGTCTATGGCTAGGAAACATAACCATCTTTGATTAACGAGCTAGTCAAGTAGAGGCATACTAGTGACACTCTGTTTGTCTATGTATTCACACATGTATTATTTTTCCGGTTAATACAATTCTAGCATGAATAATAAACATTTATCATGATATAAGGAAATATATAATACTTTATTATTGCCTCTAGGGCATATTTCCTTCACCTTTCATAAGCCGCCATCTTGAATACTGAACTGAAATTTTCCTCTGGCTTAAATTTGAACCGGAAACTTTATTTTGTCATAGGCTTCCATCTTTCACAATGCCACCTAAGGCTCCCAAAGCACCCATCACCTGCAACTGGGTTAGATCCAACTTCACCGATAGCATCTTAGTTGACTTCGTGAAAACGGGTTATCTGCCAAAGAAAGAGGTCATGTCCTATCATGCTCCTGGCCCGTCAGAAGAGAGGCCTCAACCCAAGGATGGGGAAGTTGTCATATTTACTGATCACATGAACCGGGGCTTTGCTCCTCCCGGCTCAAAATTCTTCAGAGATGTCCTGCACTTCAGAGAGCCTGGCAGATTGCGGGAGAGTGGGCTTAAGCCCTTTCTGCAAGACTAACCCGGCTCCAGCGTTAAACCATTGACCTGAATGCTTCTCCTTCCATTTTAACGATTTTGTCTTAACTTACTAACCTTTGTTGTATTTTACAGGCTAATGATAAATTCTGGAAGGTCAAGTATGACCACAAAGCTGCCAAGAAAGCCAGAAAAGTTAAAAAAGCCGCCAGGAATGCCGCCCCCCGTAAGAAGGGGAGTAAACCTAGCGCCTCGGACCTGCTTCGTCTGGAAGACACCTCCGAGTTAGAGGTAGCTCTTGACTCTTTAGGCTCCGTTTTTAACCATCTTATTGACACGGATTATCAGCAGGAGGACACTGGAACAAGTCACGAAGTGAATGAAGAGGTAACTATAATTTCATCCGACTCCGAGCCTTTGCCGAGACGGAAAGTTCGAAGAGTAACCCGGAAAGTAAGATTTTCACATCCTTTAGCTTATCAAGATCCTCAATTTCTTTTGAAGCGACAGAATTATGAGAGCCGGAGGCAGACCCAGACCAGCAAAGACGCAGACCTCTCCTCCGGCTTACCCAAAGCAACAAGGAAGCGCCGGACTGAGGTTATCTCCGACTTATATCCTTTTCATCCTTTGGCGGGCGTCACTCGTCAATCACTCAATTCTTCTGATTCAAACTACCAGGGAACTTCACCTTCCTCCGGCGACTCAATGCAGTCTAGCTTGCCGGCCTTCAAGACCGCACCCGGGTAATGATGATCAGCTTACTTTGTGCTTATCTTACTCATGTTTTTGCACAAACTCTTTGACTTTCAGTGTACAAGTAAAGCCCAGCAAGAGGGCGAAGAAAAATAAACCGGCCGAAGAGCCGGTCCTGACTGAGCCTGAAGCTTCTGCTCATGAGCCGCCGTCTGCACCAGCTCCTGAAACCACCACTGCTCCATCTGATGAACAAGTTATGGAAGGTTCGGATAACCCAGAGATCCCCAGCCCGGCTCATCCAAATAATCCGGACGTTGTAATCACCTGGACAGAGTTTGTCGAACCAGGAAGACCCACCGTGTTAGCTAGATGCTCTGCCAAGGAAGAGCTTCTGGAATGCCGCAGGGCCAGGCTGGACCTCACTGACTATGCCAATCTGAGCATTGGAGATATTGTCTCTGGCTATGTTAATCAAGTGCACAACAGCCGGGACCTGGAAATTGACATGGTGAAGCAAATACAGCAAAAATCTGAGGTATAACTCTCTTGCTTACTCCATAGTTATCCTTACCATGCTAGCCCCCAAGTCTATGACTTATGATAAAATATGTTGTAGACTTAATACCGGCTTAATAATCACTGCAAGAAAACCGGCTTACCTGGTAACACTCAAGGGCCGGCTTAAACAGCATAGTTGACCCGGTTCTTTCCTTACTTTAATCAAGTAATTGAGCAACTTTACACATTAGCCCCCAAGTGCCAAGTACCTCTGCCTGCAAAGTGCTTGGTACTTATTTTCATGAACCGGCACTGTAAATAGAGCTTTTCACCATACATTAGCCCCCAAGTGCCAAGTGTCTTTGCTTGCAAAATGCTTGGGACTTAATGTTGCATTATAATCACCCTAACTGTAACCCGGAATTTGTACAGGCCGCCTGTAAGAAATTTGAATCGGAAATCTCTGATCTAAAGAACCGCCTGAAGACTCAGGAAAGTGAGACCCAAAAGGCCAATTCCAAATTTGAATTCAGTGTATCTGCACAAGAGAAACTGAAGAAAAAGTTTGAAGCAGAAAGAAAAGCCTGGGCGGATGAGAAAACTGCCTTGCTTAGCCGAGCCGAACAAGCGGAGGCCGCTCTTACTGAAAGAACCGCCGAACTTTCCGGCTTAAAACGCCATGTATCTCAGATGGTCTCCGCAATCTTCGGTAAGTTACTCTGTAAGTTTATAACTAGTTTACATCGTTCATTTCCCATAAGTATCACCATTGCCATCAGCTCACCTGACTTTGTAATGCAGGTCCCAGAAGTTCCAATCTCAATCAGAACGTGTTGACCAAGCTAAAGGCGGTTTATACCTTGGTAGAACAACTTTACACCGGGTCACAGCGTGCCTTAGCCGTTGTGGCTCTGTCAAATGAGGTTCCCACTCACCTGGCAGATGTACTCAGTCGGCTTGCCGTACTTCCTCAACGCTTCCAAGAGTTGAGACGGGCTTCTGCAAGAGCCGGAGCTATAGCCGCTCTGAGCCGGGCCAAGGCGTTTCTACCGGAGCTAGACCCGGCCGACATCGCTCTTGGATACCCCAGCTTGAAGGAAGACGGCACCCCCTTTGACCAGAAAGACTTTGCCGCCTGTGTGAAGAGCGTGCGCCCGGTGGCCACCTTGATTGGTAATGATACAGACCTTACCAAGTATCAACCAGGCTATGACGCGGAGAATCAAAGGATCCCAACACCACGCTATGAAGCAGTCAGCCTGATTCCTCCGACTCGTAAGCATACCTTCGCCCCTGAAGTTGACCCGGCCGGGTTAATTGATGATGAGGCTCAATTTGAAGCCTTGAGTGGCATTGACTGGAAATCATCAACCTTCCAGGTCATGGACACAGTCGGAGGAGCGGGGAGGGATGACCCGGAAACCTCAGGCCAACAACGCCCTTGATCTCGCAGGCGGCTCATATGATGTCTTAAAAGACGATGCCTCACCTTTCGGACTCGGGGAGTCATGTAATAGAGTAGGACAAACACCTAATTTTGTCGTGCCATCGCGCATGTGCGTAACGCTCAACATTCTTTAAGCTGCCCTTTTTATATTCTTCCGGGTTATGCTTGATCCTCTGTTTTCCTTATGTTTAAAGAGCTGTCCTCAATTGTCCTGCATAGAAAAACAAATCACAAGTCTCTAGGCAGCTTACTGCATGGAGAGTCACCTATTTCACATATAACCCGGAATATGAATCAAGGTCATAATAAACTGGCCCTCAATTATATCTTCGAGATAACCATAACAGCATACCTGCGAGCCTTCAAATATACTTCCGGTTTATATAACCCGGATAATGAGGTTGAGAACTCCGGCTCACCAGTACTTATAATACTTATTATGTGCCATCAACATTATTAATCAAGGTTAAGCCGGTGGAATTAGAACCACCCTTGAATACTTTTGATATGATCAAAAGAACTTGTTTGCAACAAAAAGATGTCAAAAATTTGGAGGCTTCTGATTCGAATATGACCAGAGAACCGTCCCAAAGGGGTTAAGCTAAGATTCGAATACAATCATATAGCCCCCAGTGGCTTTGGCGTTGCCGATCAAGAGGGTACCGACAGCTATGTTCTCTTTGGTTCGAATACGACCTATGTTTGAACAGGAAGCCCCCAAATGACCTTGAGAGTTGTTTAACGACGCTGATTCGAATACGATCCACGTCGGTTCCCAAAGGGGGTTGAGCTATGATTCAAATATGATCAAGAAAAACTCCCCAATGAGCTCGGCAATATGCCAATCAAGTGGGTATCGACAGCTATGTTCTCTTTGGTTCGAATACGACCTATGTTTGAACAGGAAGCCCCAAGTGATCATATTTTTAACGGCTAGATTCGAATACGATCATAAGCCGGATCAACCTCCAAGTGACCATGTAACATTATAATGAAAATAACAATGATACATTTACCTTTGGAGGAAAAAAGGACAGAGGTCCTGCTTTATTATTTATCACAATATATACATGGCTATAGAAATATATACATTATGAGAGCCGGTGGCTCAAGTGTAATAAGGCCGAAGCTGAGCTATGATCCACGGCCGGCGGGTCTCCTCCTCCGACTTACGTGAATCTTTGTGCTCCCGAACATCGATAAGGTAATATGACCCGTTGTGCAAGTTCTTGCTGATCACAAAGGGCCCTTCCCAAGGCGGGGATAACTTGTGTGTGTCTGTTTGATCCTGGATGAGCCGGAGCACCAAATCACCTTCCTGAAAGACCCTGGACTTAACCCGGCGGCTGTGATAGCGGCGCAGGTCTTGTTGGTAAATCGCCGAGCGAGCTGCTGCCATGTCACGCTGTTCGTCCAACAAGTCAAGAGCATCTTGACGCGCTCTCTCATTATCCGCCTCGACGTAAGCCGCCACTCGAGGCGAATCATGACGGATGTCGCTAGGGAGGACCGCCTCAGCTCCATAAACCATAAAGAAAGGCGTGTAACCCGTAGACCTGTTAGGAGTAGTATTGATGCTCCATAATACGGAGGGTAACTCCTCCACCCAACAACCCGGCGTCCGTTGCAAAGGGGCCAAAAGCCGGGGCTTGATGCCCTTCAAAATTTCCTGATTGGCTCTCTCAGCTTGACCATTGGATTGAGGGTGAGCCACTGATGAAACATCAAGCCGAATATGCTCTCGTTGACAAAACTCCTCAATGGCGCCTTTAGACAGATTGGTACCATTGTCAGTTATAATGCTGTGTGGAAAACCAAAGCGAAATATCACCTTTTTCATGAACTGAACCGCCGTGGCTGCGTCACACTTACTAACGGGCTCTGCCTCAACCCACTTTGTGAACTTGTCAACCGCCACCAAGAGGTGGGTCTTCTTATCTTTGGACCTTTTGAAAGGCCCAACCATATCAAGCCCCCAGACTGCAAACGGCCAAGTGATTGGAATCATCCACAACTCTTGAGCCAGCACGTGAGCACGTCTTGAGAACTTCTGACAACCGTCACATTTACTGACTAAGTCCTCTGCGTCAGCATGAGCCGTCAGCCAATAAAAACCATGATGAAAAGCCTTGGCCACAAGGGATTTTGAGCCGGCATGATGGCCACAATCCCCCTCTTGAATCTCACGTAAAATTGCTTGACCTTCCTCAGAGGAAACACAACGCTGAAAAGTTCCAGTGACACTGCGATGATGCAACTCGCCATTGATAATTATCATTGACTTAGACCGCCGGGTTATTTGTCTGGCCAAAGTTTCATCCTCAGGCAATTCTCCCCGGGTCATGTAAGCTAAGTATGGCACTGTCCAATCTGGGATAACATGGAGAGCCGCCACCAACTATGCTTCTGGGTCAGGAACAGCCAAGTCTTCCTCTATAGGCAACTTGACAGAAGGGTTATGTAGAATATCCAAGAAAGTATTAGGCGGCACCGGCTTTCGCTGAGAGCCCAGCCGGCTTAATGCATCAGCCGCCTCGTTCTTTCTGCGATCGATGTGCTCTACTTGGTAACCCTGAAAGTGTCCAGCAATGGCATCAACTTCGCGGCGATAAGCCGCCATGAGGGGATCCTTGGAATCCCACTTGCCTGATACTTGTTGGGCCACTAAATCTGAGTCGCCAAAGCACCTTACCCGGCTTAAGCTCATCTCCTTAGCCATCCGAAGACCATGGATCAAGGCCTCGTACTCAGCTGCGTTGTTAGTACAGGGAAACATCAACCGTAGTACATAACAAAACTTGTCACCTTGAGGGGAAGCTAACGCAACTCCAGCCCCCGAGCCCTCCAATTGCCTGGACCCGTCAAAGTGAATAGTCCAGTATGTATTATCCGGTTTCTCTTCAGGCACCTGCAGCTCTGTCCAATCGTTGATGAAATCCACCAATGCTTGAGATTTGATAGCAGTGCGTGGCACGTACTTTAGACCATGAGGTCCAAGTTCTATAGCCCACTTAGCAACTCTTCCTGTGGCTTCTCTTTTTTGGATGATATCTCCTAGGGGAGCAGAACTGACCACAGTGATAGGGTGGCCCTGGAAATAATGCTTAAGCTTCCGGCTTGCCATGAACACCCCATAAACAAGCTTCTGCAATGTGGATACCGTTGTTTGGACTCAATGAGTACTTCGCTGACGTTGTAAACCGGCCGCTGAACCGGATGTTCCTTACCCGCTTCCTTACGCTCCACCACCACAGCCACACTGACGGCTCGTGTGTTAGCGGCTACATACAACAACAAAGGCTCCTTGTCGACAGGAGCAGCAAGGACTGGCGTGTCACGACCGGTTTTTCAATAAAATAATTATTGAGAAACCAATCCCTGATACGGACCAGCGAGGAAGAATTCCTTCTCACTGATGGACAATACATTGGTCTCAGAAGAAAAAAATACCAGGAGTACTAAATATAATACAAAGTTGAGCAGAGACTGCCCAACAATTTATTACATGCACGCCGATGAAACAATACGGCGGATAGGGTGGCAAACTTCTAACTCACGATAACAACGGTGGTGGAAATATCATCGCGAAGCGAGTGACATGATTCCAGAGTACTACAACTCTTCGAGCGTCGGAGTGAGGCTCGAGAATACTTATTGCGGGTGGCGGAAGCGTAAACGATACAAGTGACCAATATCCGGGATCACGCAGGACTGACTGGGACTCCTCTAGGCGTCGGACGCGCTATCAAACTCTTCATCCAAGAGATCGCCTTCGTCAGCATCTGGCCAAATCAACAAGCCAGGTGAGTACTATGAAAGTACTCGCAAGACAGTTCGGACATAAGGTATAACCAATGCAAACATGAAGCACATGAATAAGTTAACCAGTGCGATCAGACATAGAGATAATAAATACTGGGTGCCAAGCGAGGGTCTGAATGATGCCTCGAGCGGAAACTGCAGAATAGTAATGCGGGTGCCAAACGAGTGTCTGAAAGACTCCTCGAGAGGAAAATGCGGAATATTAATGCTGGTGCCAAACGAGTGTCTGAAAGACTCCTCGAGAGGAAAATGCGGAATAATAATGCTGGTGCCAAACGAGTGTCTGAAAGACTCCTCGAGAGGAAAATGCGGAATAATAATGCTGGTGCCAAACGAGTGTCTGAAAGACTCCTCGAGAGGAAAATGCGGAATAATAATGCCACAGTCGGGCGTCAGGGCGACACCACATAAAGGGCTTATAACAGAAAGTAAAGACAGTGCATGCCACAGTCGGACGTCTGAGCGACATCGCATAAAGGGCTTATATTTAAAGTGAGAAACGAGTACACGCCACAGTCGGACATCTGCGCGACGTCACATAAAGAGCTTATATCACAACTCATTAATACAATAACTCGGAGACATAAATTATCACAAGCATGAGACACGAAATAAAGTTAGTCCATCCACAGGAATAACAATGAAATTGAATTTACCACTCGAGCTTGTTCACCGGGGGAAAGATTTTCACACGGATAGATTTGGATGTAAAGTCTACATTACTGATCATGGATACGATGATTTGGAAAGAATTGACTCTGCAGAGTTTGTACTTAACCACAGCCAACGGATTTCAGTAGTCACGGGGACTAGTTCCGTCTACGGTGTTCTGGAAGGAACACGTCTAACCAGTACACACCCAATTTAACCATCCGAAGCCAGGGATCACCCTCGGCAACATTCAGGAAAAACCCTGAGTCGGGGAGGCTACAACCTCGCGTAGCATGGGATCAAATTTCTATACGCGCGCTATAAGGGGGTGCCCCCCCTCTCGGTCCCAACCGGAAACACCCATGCCCCCTGACCGAATGACTGGCTTTAATCCTGGGCCAAGGTACCATCATCCCGGCCTCTCTGTTTGGTGTGTACACGGAAAGAGGTTACCAACTTACTAAACCGTATCCTGGCAATGAGACATGCGGTAGCACGGAAAGGGGAAGGGATGATAACACGGCTCCAACCATGTTAACGTCGGAAAAGTCGGATGACACAAGGCTGGCATGCTACAACAGTACCACCTTGCTGCCCTTCATGTCACCACATGATTAGGCCACCTCTCATCAGAGGTCATCGCAACTTTGGAACATGCGGGAAAAGATCGATAACGTGGCTCCAACCACGTTAACGTCGAGGAAAGTCGGATGACGCAAGGCTGGCATGCTACAACAGTACCACCTTGCTGCCCTTCATGTCACCACATGATTAGGCCACCTCTCATCAGAGGTCATCGCAACTTCGAAACAACCGGGTCGTTGCCTTACAAGCAACGGGGTATTTACCGACACTCATATGCCACACACAAACTTTCACATGAACATGCAAAACATCTGCCATATCAAATGTTCAAAAACGGGGTACTAAACGGGGTACTAACGTGAAAACCAACACATGCACAGAAACTTTGCCAAATATTTTTCAAATAAATCCCATAAAAAACTAGACAAAATTTGGAGATTGACAGAAAAAGAATCACTCAAAAATACCTTTTTATTAAAAAGTTATAAAGGTTTCTGTCCAGGGACCTTTTTGTAATGAAACAGAAAAGTTCCAGGGTTTTAACTGAGAAAACAGAAAACGCTTCGGCTGGGAATGCGCAAGCGCAAGGAGAAAACATATTTTGCCCGAAGGCGCCAACAGAAAACGGTTCGGGGAAATAAAACAGAGGCTGACATGCGGGGCCCGCATGTCAGGTTTGAAAGCTCGCCGGCGCCCGAAGACGGCGGTGGACGCCGGCGTCGAACCACGGCGAGTTAGGAGAAACGGAGGGTACCAAGAGCTTCAGTGTCTTCTTCCGCGTCGGTGGGTGGTGGACTCGTCCAACGGGGAGCACCACGTCGACGGCGACACTATCTCCGGCGGACGGCGGTTCGGGTGAGGTTGGGGAACTCCGGTGGAGGGCTGCAAAGTACGAATTGAGGCGCGGGTCAGAACGGGTGATGCAAGGAGAAGCTACTGGCAAGAGAATGGGGGCTGCGGAGCACACACGGGGGCGAATCGGGCTGGATCCCGTGGCGGATCGCGGCGGCCGGAGTCGAGGAAGGAGACCTCCTCGGGGCTCTTCCAGTGGCTAGGCGTGCTCTAGGGGAAGTGTAGGGCTGGTGGGTGCTCGAGTTGAAGCTCGGGGCCCCTATTTATAGGCAGATCGATTGGGCGGCCGTGAACGGAGAATCTCCGGCGAGCGATTACGGCGGAGCAGTGGGTTGGCAGGGGGTTTGAGCGGTCGAGCAGCATCAGTGGATGTTACTGGACTCGTTTTGCAGCTGAACGGGGTTGGTCTTGGCGTAATGGCGTCTGTCCACGGTGAGGTGACCGCACGGGCTCAACGGCGGCAGAGAGCGCGCTCCGCGCCCTGGGGTTCACGACGAGAGCGGCAGCGCATTCGGGGGAGTGGACGGCCACGCGGCGGGCTCCGGTGGTTTGGGCGGCGCTGGGTGGAGTTGGCGGCGCCGTGTCTCCCGCTGGCGCCCGCAAAGCCGCCGCCGGCGTCGGTCACGGGGCGGCGCACCTTCTGCTGCTCGTCGCCGACGCCCGCAAGATGCCAGGCACTCGTGCGGTGCAGGAACAAGTGGGCGAGGACGAGGAGCAAGGCGACGCGATGGCACTGGCGAGATCGATGCCCGTTTCTGAAGAAAACGACAGTGAGCACTGACTGAATCTCTGAACTTACTGAACTTGACAGTGACCAAGCAATGCAGGTGTTCGACAGTAGGTTTTGGTAAAGAGATAAATTTTTCTGGAGCTGTAACTTGGTGAGATGATCACTCAAAGCACCCAGGGGCTGCATGAATTTACTTGGAATTTTTGGAGAAGGTTTTGAATGAATTTCACCAAATTTGGCAAATCTGGTCCAAACTTGCAGCTGATGTAGTTTGAAATTTTGAACTGGAGACCAGTGGATCTTCATGGTTCTAGGTTGAGGGTTCAAAGGACTAGGAGGGGAAAGAAGTTTGGTGGTAAAAGTCCAAACAGAAAATGGAGTTCCTTTGTAAATCTCCAAGTGCTATAAGAGAAGACAGAAATTTATTTGAATAGAATTTGAATGGAAATAAATACATGGGGAGGTTCAACTTGCTGGATTTGATGCAAAACATGATCCAGAGGTGAGGGAAGGGTTAGGAGAGAGGATTTGCACTTATGTCATGGCAAGGAGGAATAGTTGAAAGTGGCAAAGGACTTTCCAAAAGCCATAGTGCATATTCAAGAAAAGGTTTTCAAAAGTTATTTTCCCAAATGAAAACCATTTTGTTTTGAGTCCAATGAAAAGCAAGAACCTCCAAGACCAAAGGAGATCTTGGGTGAATCCAAATAAAATTTTTGTCATAAAGAAAAGTATTTGAGAGTGAGAGTTCTCTTGAAGAAAAATTTTAAATCACTCCCCTCAAGTCAAATCAAAAATCTTTTTTGAAAAAAACCAAATAAAAACTTGGGTGTCACAACACCTACCCCCTTAGGAAAAATCTCGTCCTCGAGATTTCTGCTGATCCTCAAATAGATATGGATACTCTGCTCGGAGGAAATCTTCCCTTTCCCATGTGGCTTCATCCTCAGTGTGGTTGCTCCACTGGACCCTGAAAAACTTTGTCGTTTTCTGACGGGCCCTCCGTTCAGACTCTTCTAAAATCTTTACTGGCCTTTCTCTGTAGGTGAGATCTGGTTGCATATCAATGTCCTCATGAGGTACATGTTTCTCCGGGTTACTCACACATTTCCTCAACTGCGAGACGTGGAATACGTCATGGACGTCTGACAGCTCCTTGGGAGGTCTAGTTGGTAGGCTACCGTGCCTCTTCGTGCCTTTACACAAAATGGTCCAATAAATCTTGGGGCTAGTTTCCCCTTTATTTTGAACCGTTGCAGACCCCTCATAGGAGATACTCGGAGGTATACGGAATCACCAGGTTCAAAGCTGACCTCACGATGCTTCTGATCATAGTAGCTCTTTTGTCGGCTCTGTGCTGTCTTGAGTCTGTCCCTGATTTGTTTAACTTTTTCCTCGGCCTCCTTAAGCATATCTGGGCCGAAGATACGGCTGTCACCTGTTTCTGACCAATTCAATGGGGTACGACACCTCCGTCCGTACAATGCTTCAAAGGGTGCCATTTGCAAGCTGGCTTGGTAACTGTTGTTGTACGCAAATTCGGCATACGGCAAACTCTCTTCCCAACTGGATCCATAGGTGAGCACACAGGCTCTTAGCATATCCTCTAGGATTTGGTTTACACGCTCTGTTTGTCCATCTGTCTGAGGGTGGTATGCTGTACTGAAAGCTAGTTGCGTGCCCAGAGCTTGTTGTAGGTGATCCCAAAATTTGGAGACGAATTGGGTGCCTCGGTCTGATATTATAGTCTTTGGGACTCCGTGCAAGCAAACTATACGGGAGAGATAGAGTTTTGCCAGTCTTTGTGTGGAGTAGGTAGTCTTCACGGGAATGAAGTGAGCAACCTTGGTTAGTCGGTCTGTGATGACCCAGATGGCGTCATTTCCACGCTGTGATCGGGGTAATCCGACAATGAAGTCCATTCCGATTTCATCCCATTTCCACTCCGGTATCCTGTTAGGCTGGAGTAGCCCTGCTGGCTTTTGGTGCTCGGCCTTGATGCGCTGACATGAATCGCAACAAGCAATGAATGTGGCTATATCTCTTTTCATACCGTGCCACCAAAATCTTTCCTGGATGTCCTTGTACATTTTGGTTCCTCCAGGATGTATCGAGTATGGAGCGGTGTGGCTCTCCGTCAAGATCTGTTGCTTGAGTTCCTCAATGTTAGGTACGCAAAGTCTGTCCCGGTACCATAATGTTCCTTCACTGTCCGTGACGAATTCTGAAGTCTTACTACGGTTCATTTTCTTCTTTATGCCTTCGATACTGGGATGTCCCTGTTGAGCCTTCTTGATTTGTTCCACTAGGGTGGGTTGTATCTCCAGGTTCGATATGGTGCCCTCAGAGACTAACATCATGTTGAGCCGAGTGAACTCTCGCTGAAACTCAGGCCTCAAGTTTTGCTGACCGTCACTGTCCGGGCTGGGGTTTCGACTAAGGGCATCGGCCACTACATTTGCTTTTCCTGGGTGGTAGTGAATACCGACGTCATAGTCCTTGACCAGTTCCAACCAGCGTCGTTGGCGTAAATTCAGCTCTGGCTGTGTGAAAATATATTTGAGGCTCTTATGGTCTGTATATATTTCACAGCGATTTCCCAACAGAAAGTGCCTCCACTCCTTGAGTGCATGTATAACTGCTGCTAGTTCCAAGTCATGTGTTGGGTAATTTTCCTCATGTTTTCGCAGCTGTCTGGAGGCATATGCGACAACTTTGCCATCTTGCATTAGCACACATCCGAGACCTTTTCGGGACGCGTCACAATACACCTCAAAGCTCTTGTGTATGTCTGGCACAGTTAAGACTGGTGCGGTTGTCAGCTTTTTCTTGAGTTCTTGGAAGCTCTGCTCACATGCTTCCGTCCATACGAATTTCTTGTCTTTCTTGAGTAGTTGGGTCATAGGCTTTGCCACAGTGGAGAATCCTTCAATAAATCTCCTGTAATATCCGGCCATTCCTAGGAAACTCCGTACATCTGTAACATTGGCGGGCGGTTTCCAGTCCAGTATGGCCTTGACCTTTTTCTGGGTCTACGGCTACGCCTTCTTGGTTCAGTATATGGCCTAAGAAACCAACTTGTCTTAGCCAAAATTCGCATTTGCTAAACTTGGCGTACAACTGATGCTTCCTCAATTCTCCCAAAACAATTCTGAGGTGCTCAGCATGTTCTTCTGGTGTCCTTGAGTAAACCAGAATGTCGTCAATGAATACCACCACAAATTTGTCCATGAATTTCATGAACACTTTGTTCATGAGGTGGACGAAATATGCGGGGGCGTTTGTTAGACCAAAAGGCATCACTGTGAACTCGTATAACCCATATCTGGAAGTGAATGCTGTCTTGGGGATATCCTCTGTTCGTACCTTCAGTTGATGGTATCCTGATCTCAAATCAATCTTTGAAAATACTTTAGCTTGTGCGAGCTGGTCAAACAAATCATTGATCCGTGGCATCGGATATTTGTTTTTGATGGTGACCATATTGAGGGCTCGATAGTCTATGCACAGCCTTAAGTCCCATCCTTCTTCTTGGCGAACAACACAGGCGAACCCCATGGTGAGGAGCTGGCTCGTATAAATCCTTTGTCCAATAATTCTTTATCTGCTTCTTCAACTCCACCAATTCTGAGGGTGCCATTCTATACGGCTTCTTATAAATGGGAGCGGTGCCAGGTGCTAATTCAATGCTGAATTCGATCTCTCGGTCTGGTGGCATACCTGGTAGTTCTTCCGGGAACACATCAGGGAACTCGCATACCACTGGCACTTTTCTTAATTCTGCGATGTCCATCTTGTTCAGTTTTGGTTTCTGTGATCGTGGCCTTTCTTGAGCGGAAACTCTTATAGTCTTGCCGTGATGGTGAGTGAGAATCACTGTCCGATTGAAACAGTCGATGAATCCTTTGTTGGTGGTTAACCAGTCCATTCCTAAAATGACATCCAGTCCTTTACTTTCCAACACGATGAGATTCGCGTGGAATGGTAGTCCTTCGAACTCAATGACCACTCCTTGGCAGTAACCCTGAGCAATTTGCTTATTTCCGGGGGACTTGATGATCATAGATTTTTCCAAGGGGAGTATCGGAAAACCATGTTGCGAAACAAAACTCTTCGAAACGAACGAATGGGAAGCTCCAGAATCAAACAAAACCGTGGCAGGTACTGTGTTGACAGGGAACGTACCGAGCACGATGTCTGGGGCATTCTGCGCTTCTTCCCTGGTCACATGGTTCAAGTGACCCTTCCTGTGGTTGTTGTTGGGATTGAAGTTGTTGCGCTTGGGGGCGGGATTGTTTCCACCATTGTTCGGCTTGGGTGCCGAGTCTCTTGGCTTCGGGCACTGTTTAGCATAATGCCCTTGTTGACCACAAGCATAGCAGGTGACCCCTGGACGGTATGTGAACTCCTTGTCTCTGGCATGAAATTGTCCGACGGGTCTTGGCTCAGTAGTCGTGGATCTCCTCGTGTCTGTCCTTGGGACCTCAGTCTTGCCTCGGTTGCTGCGGGCAAGAGTCGTCTTGTCCCTCTTCCGCTTGCGGATATCTTCCAGACTACGGCGCTCATTCTCCAGGGTGATGGCCTTGTCCACCAGCGTCTTAAAATCCGGAAAGGTGTGTACAATCAGTTGGCATCTTAATGCTGGTGCCAGGCCGTCCAGGAATTTTTCCATCTTCTTGTTTTCTGTCATGTGCTCGTCGTAGGCATAACGAGACAGTTGGGTAAACTGGCCGTTGTATTCTGTGACGGTCATGCCTCTTTGCTTCAGGTCATCAAACTCTCTCTTCTTGATCTTTAGGATGCTCCTGGGAATGTGTGCCCCACGGAAGCCTTCCTTGAATTCTTCCCAGGTGATGTTGTGTTCCCTGGGGTGCATGTGTAGGAAGTTTTCCCACCATGCTGCGGCTGCTCCAGTAAGGTAGTGTGGTGCATAAAGCACCTTCTCATGATCTGAGCATTGAGCGATAATCAGTTTCCTTTCAATCTCGCGAAGCCAATCATCGGCTTCCAGTGGCCTGTCGGTGTGAGCAAAAGTTGAGGGGCGAGTCTTCTGTAACTCAGATAACTTGGAATGTGGTTGATAGGGTTCACGGTGGTTTCCCATATTGATGACATGGTTCATCATCTCCTGGTGCTGTTGCTGGCTTTGCTCGAAGAGACGGCATACTTGAGATAGTGCCGCTTCGCTGTCCTGTTGGCTGGACTGACCCTGAGTGAAATTGTTGCTGGTCTGTGTTCCGTAAACCTCTTCTGGCTGATTGGGCATAGAGCGAGTCCAAGGGCGAGACATTTTTCCAGTCTGGGGTATCATTTGCAAAACCCATGAGAAAAACTGTGTAGCGCAGGAAAACCCTTGCAAAGGCAATAATCAAAAAGGCTTCAAGGTTTTCAAGAAACACAAATGATTTTCACGGAGAAGAAGTGCTTAACACAAATCTTACATGCGAAAGCAAACACAAGATACAGCACTCAGGTTGTGCGTACACAATCCTGACATGTTATTAAAAACTAGCGTACTACTCCGGAAGGCAGCAAACACACCAACACAAACTAGCATACAGATAAAAACAACACAACATACAAGCAGGCATAACACGTGGCTACTCGGTGCTCTCAGTCGGAGATGGTGAAGATCTCCTTCCCCTTGCCGATGGCAAGGCTCAGCGGTCCAGGAGAATCAACCTCCTCCTCTCTAGCTGGTTCCTGGCGTGCGACGCTGCGCTGCGGTGATGGTGCGGGGGCGACTGGCTGTAGAGCGCGTGCGGCAGGCGGTGCGGCTCTGACTGGAGTAGGAGCGATGACTCGGTCGAACTCCTCAGTGGTAGGCAGACGGCGAGCAGTGGCCAAAACGGCCGGTGCATACGAGGCTGAAGACGAGACGAATGTCAGAGGCGGCGCCGTGTGGAGAAGCTCCTTCCTGCTGGCAGGACCGCCCCGGACTAAGTCCATGCGGGCAGCCACAAGATCATCTACGAGGTTGTCGAAAGACTCCTCCAGAGCCTTGAGATACTCCACAACCATCTCGATGGCTTCATCTCGCTCTCCCCGATGGCAGGCGAACGCATAGTGGCTGGTGTAAGGCACATGGCATGGGAGGTAGCGGTAGCGACGAGTCTTCATCGTAGGAAGGATGTCCCGAAGGCGAGCTATCGCCTCACGGGCAGCCATCTGCATGGCATGCCTCTCCGTAGGCATGGCCCTTCCCGTAAAACGGAAATGGCGTGCAGCTGAACGTCCTCCCTTGAACTGCACCACAGCCTGGTGCATAGACACGTCGTCACTGAGCTTGTGCTGATAGAGGGTGAACTCCGGGCGAGCTGCTGGCCCGATCGCGAGCTTGGTGATGGAGACGAGGAGCTTGACAAACCCCTCGGGCACGTTGGTGAACACTCGATTCTCACAGCTGCTGCCAGCCATCTACAAAAGTAGGCAAAAATTCTGAGTAGTCATGTCATAAATTTTATGATGACCAACAGAAAATAGCTACAATTGCAAAATGCTGAAGAAGCACTAAAGACGCTAATAACCGATTAGCGATCGCACCTAGTGGCTTCCTACAGTCAGCCTGGCTCTGATACCAAGCTTGTCACGACCGGTTTTTCAATAAAATAATTATTGAGAAACCAATCCCTGTTACGGACCAGCGAGGAAGAATTCCTTCTCACTGATAGACAATACATTGGTCACAGAAGAAAAAATACCAGGAGTACTAAATATAATACAAAGTTGAGCAGAGACTGCCCAACAATTTATTACATGCACGCCGATAAACAATACGGCGGATAGGGTGGCAAACTTCTAACTCACGATAACAACGGTGGTGGAAATATCATCGCGAAGCGAGTGACATGATTCCAGAATACTACAACTCTTCGAGCGTCGGAGTGAGGCTCGAGAATACTTATTGCGGGTGGCGGAAGCGTAAACGATACAAGTGACCAATATCCGGGATCGCGCAGGACTGACTGGGACTCCTCTAGGCGTCGGACGCGCTATCAAACTCTTCATCCAAGAGATCGCCTTCGCCAGCATCTGGCCAAATCAACAAGCCAGGTGAGTACTATGAAAGTACTCGCAAGACAGTTCGGACATAAGGTATAACCAATGCAAACATGAAGCACATGAATAAGTTAACCAGTGCGATCAGACATAGAGATAATAAATACTGGGTGCCAAGCGAGGGTCTGAATGACGCCTCGAGCGGAAACTGCAGAATAGTAATGCGGGTGCCAAACGAGTGTCTAAAAGACTCATCGAAAGGAAAATGCGGAATAATAATGCTGGTGCCAAACGAGTGTCTGAAAGACTCCTCGAGAGGAAAATGCGGAATAATAATGCTGGTGCCAAACGAGTGTCTGAAAGACTCCTCGAGAGGAAAATGTGGAATAATAATGCTGGTGCCAAACGAGTGTCTGAAAGACTCCTCGAGAGGAAAATGCGGAATAATAATGCCACAGTCGGGCGTCGGGGCGACACCACATAAAGGGCTTATAACAGAAAGTAAAGACAGTGCATGCCAGAGTCGGACGTCTGAGCGACATCGCATAAAGGGCTTATATTTAAAGTGAGAAACGAGTACACGCCACAGTCGGACATCTGCGCGACGTCACATAAAGGGCTTATATCACAACTCATTAATACAATAACTCGGAGACATAAATTATCACAAGCATGAGACACGAAATAAAGTTAGTCCATCCACAGGAATAACAATGAAATTGAATTTACCACTCGAGCTTGTTCACCGGGGGCAAGATTTTCACACGGATAGATTTGGATGTAAAGTCTACATTACTGATCATGGATACGATGATTTGGAAAGAATTGACTCTGCAGAGTTTGTACTTAACCACAGCCAACGGATTTCAGTAGTCACGGGGACTAGTTCCTTCTACGGTGTTCTGGAAGGAACACGTCTAACCAGTACACACCCAATTTAACCATCCGAAGCCAGGGATCACCCTCGGCAACATTCAGGAAAAACCCTGAGTCGGGGAGGCTACAACCTCGCGTAGCATGGGATCAAATTTCTATACGCGCGCTATAAGGGGGTGCCCCCCCTCTCGGTCCCAACCGGAAACACCCATGCCCCCTGACCGAATGACTGGCTTTAATCCTGGGCCAAGGTACCATCATCCCGGCCTCTCTGTTTGGTGTGTACACGGAAAGAGGTTACCAACTTACTAAACCGTATCCTGGCAATGAGACATGTGGTAGCACGGAAAGGGGAAGGGACGATAACACGGCTCCAACCATGTTAACGTCGGAAAAGTCGGATGACACAAGGCTGGCATGCTACAACAGTACCACCTTGCTGCCCTTCATGTCACCACATGATTAGGCCACCTCTCATCAGAGGTCATCGCAACTTTGGAACATGCGGGAAAAGATCGATAACGTGGCTCCAACCACGTTAACGTCGAAGAAAGTCGGATGACGCAAGGCTGGCATGCTACAACAGTACCACCTTGCTGCCCTTCATGTCACCACATGATTAGGCCACCTCTCATCAGAGGTCATCGCAACTTCGGAACAACCGGGTCGTTGCCTTACAAGCAACGAGGTATTTACCGACACTCATATGCCACACACAAACTTTCACATGAACATGCAAAACATCTGCCATATCAAATGTTCAAACATGCTTGCCTGGTTCGGAGAAGTCGGAGTCTAGCTCGGCGAAGTTCGCGGCTCCGTCCCCTCTCCCGGAACCTACGGCAATCACGAAACGGGGTACTAACGTGAAAACCAACACATGCACAGAAACTTTGCCAAATATTTTTCAAATAAATCCCATAAAAAACTAGACAAAATTTGGAGATTGACAGAAAAAGAATCACTCAAAAATACCTTTTTATTAAAAAGTTATAAAGGTTTCTGTCCAGGGACCTTTCTGTAATGAAACAGAAAAGTTCCAGGGTTTTAACTGAGAAAACAGAAAACGCTTCGGCTGGGAATGCGCAAGCGCAAGGAGAAAACGTATTTTGCCCGAAGGCGCCAACAGAAAACGGTTCGGGGAAATAAAACAGAGGCTGACACGCGGGGCCCGCATGTCAGGTTTGAAAGCTCGCCGGCGCCCGAAGACGGCGGTGGACGCCGGCGTCGAACCACGGCGAGTTAGGAGAAACGGAGGGTACCAAGAGCTTCAGTGTCTTCTTCCGCGTCGGTGGGTGGTGGACTCGTCCAACGGGGAGCACCACGTCGACGGCGACACTATCTCCGGCGGACGGCGGTTCGGGTGAGGTTGGGGAACTCCGGTGGAGGGCTGCAAAGTACGAATTGAGGCGCGGGTCAGAACGGGTGATGCAAGGAGAAGCTACTGGCAAGAGAATGGGGGCTGCAGAGCACACACGGGGGCGAATCGGGCGGGATCCCGTGGCGGATCGCGGTGGCCGGAGTCGAGGAAGGAGACCTCCTCGGGGCTCTTCCAGTGGCTAGGCGTGCTCTAGGGGAAGTGTAGGGCTGGTGGGTGCTCGAGTTGAAGCTCGGGGCCCCTATTTATAGGCAGATCGACTGGGCGGCCGTGAACGGAGAATCTCCGGCGAGCGATTACGGCGGAGCAGTGGGTTGGCAGGGGGTTTGAGCGGTCGAGCAGCATTAGTGGATGTTACCGGACTCGTTTTGCAGCTGAACGGGGTTGGTCTTGGCGTAATGGCGTCTGTCCACGGTGAGGTGACCGCACGGGCTCAACGGCGGCAGAGAGCGCGCTCCGCACCCTGGGGTTCACGACGAGAGCGGCAGCGCATTCGGGGGAGTGGACGGCCACGCGGCGGGCTCCGGTGGTTTGGGCGGCGCTGGGTGGAGTTGGCGGCGCCGTGTCTCCCGTTGGCGCCCGCAAAGCCGCCGCCGGCGTCGGTCACGGGGCGGCGCACCTTCTGCTGCTCGTCGCCGACGCCCGCAAGATGCCAGGCACTCGTGCGGTGCAGGAACAAGTGGGTGAGGACGAGGAGCAAGGCGACGCGATGGCACTGGCGAGATCGATGCCCGTTTCTGAAGAAAACGACAGCTGCCACTTGACTGAATCTCTGAACTTACTGAATCTTGACAGTGACCAAGCAATGCAGGTGTTCGACAGTAGGTTTTGGTAAAGAGATAAATTTTTCTGGAGCTGTAACTTGGTGAGATGATCACTCAAAGCACCCAGGGGCTGCATGAATTTACTTGGAATTTTTGGAGAAGGTTTTGAATGAATTTCACCAAATTTGGCAAATCTGGTCCAAACTTGCAGCTGATGTAGTTTGAAAATTTTGAACTGGAGACCAGTGGATCTTCATGGTTCTAGGTTGAGGGTTCAAAGGACTAGGAGGGGAAAGAAGTTTGGTGGTAAAAGTCCAAACAGAAAATGGAGTTCCTTTGGAAATCTCCAAGTGCTATAAGAGAAGACAGAAATTTATTTGAATAGAATTTGAATGGAAATAAATACATGGGGAGGTTCAACTTGCTGGATTTGATGCAAAACATGATCCAGAGGTGAGGGAAGGGTTAGGAGAGAGGATTTGCACTTATGTCATGGCAAGGAGGAATAGTTGAAAGTGGCAAAGGACTTTCCAAAAGCCATAGTGCATATTCAAGAAAAGGTTTTCAAAAGTTATTTTCCCAAATGAAAACCATTTTGTTTTGAGTCCAATGAAAAGCAAGAACCTCCAAGACCAAAGGAAGATCTTGGGTGAATCCAAATAAAAATTTTGTCATAAAGAAAAGTATTTGAGAGTGAGAGTTCTCTTGAAGAAAAAAAATTTAAATCACTCCCCTCAAGT
Organism: Triticum aestivum; assembly: GCF_018294505.1. Classification (NCBI taxonomy): domain Eukaryota; kingdom Viridiplantae; phylum Streptophyta; class Magnoliopsida; order Poales; family Poaceae; genus Triticum; species Triticum aestivum. Next base: position 551,659,642 of record NC_057802.1, read on the forward strand.
CAAATCAAAAATCTTTTTTGAAAAAAACCAAATAAAAACTTGGGTGTCACATGGCGGCTCAGCTAGCTGTCTTTTCAAGTCCTCAAAAGCAGCATTAGCAGCATCATTCCAGACAAAGTCATCTGTTTTCTTCATCATCTGATACAGTGGCATGGCCTTTTCCCCCAACCGGCTTATAAACCGACTTCAAGCAGCGATCCGACCCGCCAGACGCTGGACGTCATTTATGCACGCCGGCTTAGCCAGAGAGGTGATTGCCTTGATCTTCTCCGGGTTAGCTTCAATGCCTCTGTGAGAAACCAGAAAACCCAAGAGCTTGCCTGCAGGAACACCAAAAACACACTTGGCCGGGTTAAGCATCATCTTGTAGACCCGGAGATTATCAAAGGTCTCTCTCAGATCATCTATCAAGGTCTCCTTCTTTCTGGATTTGACCACGATATCATCCACATAGGCATGAACGTTGCGCCCAATCTGATTATGAAGACAATTCTGCACGCAACGCTGGTAAGTCGCCTGTGCACTCTTGAGCCCAAAAGGCATAGACACATAACAGAAGGCTCCAAAAGGAGTAATGAACGCCGTCTTCTCTTGCTCCTTAACAGCCATTTTGATCTGATGGTAACCAGAATACGCATCCAAAAAACTCAAACGCTCACAACCCGCCGTAGCATCAATAATTTGATCAATACGAGGGAGAGCAAAAGGATCAGCCGGACAAGCCTTGTTTAAATCCGTATAATCCACGCACATACGCCAGGTGCCGTTCTTCTTGAGCATGAGCACCGGGTTAGCTAACCATTCTGGATGAAAGACTTCAACGATAAACCCGGCTGCCAAGAGCCGGCCTACCTCCTCACCAATGGCTTTCCGCCTCTCCTCATTAAACCGCCGGAGGAATTGCCTGACTGGCTTAAATTTCGGATCAATATTGAGAGTGTGCTCAGCGAGTTCCCTTCGTACACCCGGCATGTCAGAAGGTTTCCATGCAAAGATGTCCCTGTTCTCACGGATGAACTCGATGAGCGCGCCTTCCTATTTCGGATCCAGATTGGCACTGATGCTGAACTGCTTAGATGAGTCACCCGGAACAAAGTCAACAAGTTTAGTCTCATCGGCCGACTTAAATTTCATTACCGGCTCATGCTCCGTGGTTGGCTTTTTCAAAGACGCCATATCTGCCGGGTCAACATTATCCTTGTAAAACTTCAACTCCTCTGTTGCACAAACCGATTCTGCGTAAGCAGCGTCACCTTCCTCACACTCCAAGGCTATCTTTTGGCTGCCATGAACCGTAATGGTCCCATTGTGACCCGGCATCTTGAGCTGCAAATACACGTAACACGGACGTGCCATGAACTTGGCGTAAGCCGGCCGCCCAAATAAGCATGGTATGGGCTTCTTATTTTAACCACCTCAAAGGTTAGTTTTTCCGCCCTGTAGTTGTACTCATCTCCGAAGGCTACTTCCAGCTCGATCTTACCGACTGGATACGCCGACTTACCGGGCACCACCCCATGGAAAATAGTGTTGGACTGGCTGGGGTTTTTATCAGTTAATCCCATACGACGGAAGGTCTCATAATAGAGGATGTTGATGCTGCTGCCTCCGTCCATGAGCACTTTAGTGAATTTATACCCCCCAACCTGAGGAGCCACCACCAAGGCCAGGTGACCAGGATTATCAACCCGGGGAGGATGATATTCCCTACTCCATACAATAGGCTGCTCAGACCATCTTAAATAGCGGGGAACCGCCGGCTCAACAGCATTTACAGCCCTCTTATGAAGCTTCTGGTCTCGCTTGCACAGACTGGTAGTGAACACATGATACTGTCCACCATTGAGCTGCTTTGGATTGGTCTGGTATCCCCCCTACTGCTGCTGCTGATTACCCTGGCCAGATTGCTGATTAAAACCCCCTTGAAAATTCTGAGAATTGGAATTTGAGCCGCCGCCCGGGCCATGAAAGCCGCCGGCGCCTGAGCCGCCGCCCTGCCCATTGTTGCCATTAAAAGCGTTGGAATTTTTGAAGGCTTTCATGATTGCGCAGTCTTTCCATAGATGAGTGGCCGGCTTCTCCCTAGAGCCATGCCTTGGACAAGGCTCATTCAACAACTGCTCAAGCGTCGGGCCTGACCCGCCGGCTCGGGGAGGTGGTCTCCCCTTACGTCGGTGGTTATTACCCTGTGCATTGCGTTGGCCACAAACTCCATACTGCCATCAGCCTTACGTTTGTTACCTCCCTGGTTCGCCGGGTTATGCTGAGGGCCCTTGCCATTGCCGTTCTTCTTTACCTTCCCTGTCCTTTCATCATCCGACGCGGGATCCTTGGTACTATCAGAGTCGGCGTACTTGACCAGAGCCGCCATCAGCGTACCCATATCATTGCAATCGCGCTTGAGCCGCCCGAGCTTCATCTTCAGGGGCGCAAAACGACAATTTTGCTCCAACATTAAAACTGCAGAGCCGGCATCCATCTTATCAGACGAATGTATTATCTCTTTGACCCGGCGAACCCAATGGGTTGTAGACTCGCCCTCCTGCTGCTTGCAGTTAGTCAAATCCACAATTGACATAGATTGCCTACATGTATCTTTGAAGTTTTGGATGAACCAGGCTTTTAGCTCTGCTCATGACCCGATAGAATTAGGCGGCAGTCCTTTCAACCAAGTGCGGGCGGTCCCATCCAACATCATGGTGAAGTATTTGGCCATTGCCGCTTCGCTGACCTCTAGCAACTCCATAGCCATCTCGTAGCTCTCGATCCATGCTCCGGGTTGTAAATCAGCCACATAATTAGGTACCTTCCTAGGTCCTTTGAAATCCTTGGGCAGACGTTCATTACGGAGAGCCGGCACCAGACAAGGGACACCTCCGGTCCTCGCAGGTATACCCGCCTCGATAGAAGCCGTCGGATAAACCGGGAGGGGCTGGTAAGCCGTCAACTGAGGCATCTGCTCCGCCTCTTGCCGTGATCTGTCTGGGTCTGCCGCGTTAAAGGCTCCATTATGAGCCGGGCCGTGGCCAGCTGGCAAGCCACGGCGCCGGACGTTGCTTGAGCCGGTCGCTGAAACCATGTGTCTGCTATAACTTGGGCTCCGGCCTGGACGAGGGGTTGAATGAATCCTGTCCCGGCTATATGAATATGCCTCCTGTTGCGCCAGAGCCGTCTGAAGAAGTTCTCTGACCCGGCGGGTTTCGACCGCCGTTGGAGAGTCGCCCTCGATTGGGAGAGCCGCCAGTCGCGCCGCCGCGGCGACCATATTTTCCAACGGGTTGGCATAATGACCCGGTGGTATTGGCACGTACTGAGGCGGGGTAGTGTTCACACGGGGAGGCCCCATCACTTGTGGCTGAATCGGCGTTCCAGCCCCGGGTGCCGTGATCTCTGGCGGGTTACTGGGCCCTGCACCAGGCGTGTTGAAAAGGTTTCGAGGATCATAAACCGGAGGAAGTCGAGATTGAGCCTTCTGATGCCTCCTTCTCATGATCTCATTGGATGCGTTCTAATCCATCGTGAGCCGGAAAGACTGCGCCTGAATCAGCTGAGTCTGGGCGTCGAGAGCCGCCTGCTCTGTAGCCATCCTGATCCCTTCCGCTGCCAGATCTTCCTTGGCTCTTGCTATATCCAGCTTTAACTATGCCACCTCCGCATCATGCTAAGCTTGATCCGCTGGGACGACCGTAGCGGTTAACAGGGCCGTCATCTTATCTGTGAGATCCATTAGCACCTGAGCCGGTGAGTGCGCAAGGCCCCCTACCCCAGCGGCGGGGTTTTGAACAGGTTGTGCGCCGGCCATGAAGATTCCAACCCGGCTGGGCGGCTCAAAGGGGTCCGGAATACTGTCGCCATCGGAACAACCCTTGAGCCTGCCATCTTGAAGTTGATATAACGAGTTGGTCTCATCTGTGGACGACTCGCCGTCAGAGCGAGCGGCCGTCTCATCGCCAGATCCAGATCCTTCAGAGAGTCCTCCATGGACACATCCCACGAAAGCACGCTTCAAGGCAGGCAGAGTCTGGGCGGGTCTTGCACGCTGAGCCGTCTCGATGAGGTCGGCGCAGAGGTCCGGCTCAGGGCCCAGCTCGCCAATCTTGCCAATGAAAATGTGGATTCCGCTAAAGGGGACCCGGTACCCGTACTCGATTGAACCGGCGTCGGGGCCCCAGCTTGCATCGTCGACGTAGAGCTTGCCGCGACGACTCTTGGTCATCCGGCCCACAGCGTATCCCTTGAGCCCTTCGAAGATGCCCTTCAAGAACTCAAATCCACCGTGCGCTGGCCCCATGGTGGGCGCCAACTGTCGTGGAATTGTCACGGCATATGTCCTCGAGCAAGGACTTAGTCGTCGAGCCATCGCCGCTAGGAAGCTTAAAGGGGTTAAACGGGACAAAGGACACGAAGATTATACTGGTTCGGCCCCTTACGTTGAAGGTAAAAGCCTACTTCCAGTTGAGGTGGTATTGCTTAGGGTTTCGATGACCAGGAGCTAAACCGCTCTGCCTGGCTATCGATCTGATCTTCCTTGTCCTGAACCGCCGCCGGGTCGTCCCTTTATATAGAGAGGTTAACGCCCAGCGGCTCTCAGAGTCCCGGCCGGCTTATAAACAGCGTCCGGCTCGGACTCTTAACTATTCTTGCCTTACACTACAAGTCACGCCTTACGGCGGTTTACCACTACGGGCCTTAAGCCGCCTCTGGGCCTTAAGCCTATTACTGACCCGCCATCTTCGAGCTTGATTCTGGGCTTCATGCGATGATCGTCTCAATGTAACCCGGCCCCTCCTGGGCGGGTGACACCAGTAGTTATATCCCCAACACCTTCCTTGTTGGATTAGGAGAAGGGGGGAAGGAGGAGGGAGAGATGAAGGAAAGGGGGGCGCCCCCCCTCCTTGTCCAATTCGGACTAGAGGGGGAGGGGGGCGCGGCCTGCCCTGGCCGCCCCTCCTCTTCTCCACTAAGGCCCATGTAGGCCCATTAAACCCCCGGGGGGTTCCGGTAACCCCCGGTACTCCGGTATATATCTGATAACCTCCGGAACCATTCCGGTGTCCGAATATAGTCGTCCAATATATCAATCTTCATGTCTCGACCATTTCGAGACTCCTCATCATGTCCGTGATCACATCCGGGACTCCGAACTACCTTTGGTATATCAAAACATATAAACTCATAATATAACTGTCATCGAAACTTTAAGCGTGCGGACCCTACGGGTTCGAGAACTATGTAGACATGACCGAGACACGTCTCCGGCCAATAACCAATAGCGGAACCTGGATGCTCATATTGGCTCCCACATATTCTACGAAGATCTTTATCGATCAAACCGCATAACAACATACGTTGTTCCCTTTGTCATCGGTATGTTACTTGCTCGAGATTCGATCGTCGGTATCTCAATACCTAGTTCAATCTCGTTACCGGCAAGTCTCTTTGCTCGTTCTGTAATACATCATCCCGCAACTAACTCATTAGCTGCAATGCTTGCAAGGCTTATTGTGATGTACATTACCGAGCGGGCCCAGAGATACCTCTCCGACAATTGGAGTGACAAATCCTAATCTCGAAATACGCCAACCCAACAAGTACCTTTGGAGACACCTATAGAGCACCTTTATAATCACCCAGTTACGTTGTGACGTTTGGTAGCACACAAAGTGTTCCTCCGGTAAACGGGAGTTGTATAATCTCATAGTCATAGGAACATGTATAAGTCATGAAGAAAGCAATAGCAGAATACTCAACGATCGTGTGCTAAGCTAACGGAATGGGTCAAGTCAATCACATCATTCTCCTAATGATGTGATCCCGTTAATCAAATGACAACTCATGTCAATGGCTAGGAAACATAACCATCTTTGATCAACGAGCTAGTCAAGTAGAGGCATACTAGTGACACTCTGTTTCTCTATGTATTCACACAAGTATTATGTTTCCGGTTAATACAATTCTAGCATGAATAATAAATATTTATCATGATATAAGGAAATAAATAATAACTTTATTATTGCCTCTAGGGCATATTTCCTTCAGTCTTATCTTCTAGTACATGTTTCTATTCTGCAATGTCATGCTCAGTTAACTATTTTGGTTCACACGTAGATCCCACCACAACGCTTTGTTTAGAACTGCACCAACTGACAGCTCCACCGTTCAATGTAAACACGTATCCGGTTTGCGATTTAGAATCGTCCGGATCAGTGTCAAAGCTTGCATCGACGTAACCATTTACGACTAGCTCTTTGTCACCTCCATAAACAACAAACATATCCTTAGTCATTTTCAGGTATTTCAGGATGTTCTTGACCGCTGTCCAGTGATCCACTCCTGGATTACTTTGGTACCTCCCTGCTAAACTTATAGCAAGGCACACATCAGGTCTGGTACACAGCATTGCATACATGATAGAGCCTATGGCTGAAGCATATGGAACATCTTTCATCTTCTCTCTATCTTCTGCAGTGGTCGGGCATTGAGTCTTACTCAACTTCACACCTTGTAACACAGGCAAGAACCCTTTCTTTGCTTGATCCATTTTGAACTTCTTCAAAACTTTGTCAAGGTATGTGCTTTGTGAAAGTCCAATTAAGCGTCTTGATCTATCTCTATAGATCTTGATGCCCAATATATAAGCAGCTTCACCGAGGTCCTTCATTAAAAAACTCTTATTCAAGTATCTCTTTATGCTATCCAGAAATTCTATATCATTTCCAATCAGTAATATGTCATCCACATATAATATCAGAAATGCTACAGAGTTCCCACTCACTTTCTTGTAAATACAGGCTTCTCCAAAAGTCTGTATAAAACCAAATGCTTTGATCACACTATCAAAACGTTTATTCCGACTCCGAGAGGCTTGCACCAGTCAATAAATGGATCGCTGGAGCTTGCACACTTTGTTAGCTCCTTTTGAATCGACAAAACCTTCCGGTTGCATCATATACAACTCTTCTTCCAGAAATCCATTCAGGAATGCAGTTTTGACATCCATTTGCCAAATTTCATAATCATAAAATGCGGCAATTGCTAACATGATTCGGACAGACTTAAGCATCGCTACGGGTGAGAAAGTCTCATCGTAGTCAATCCCTCGAACTTGTCGAAAACCTTTCGCAACAAGTTGAGCTTTATAGACAGTAACATTACCGTCAGCGTCAGTCTTCTTCTTGAAGATCCATTTATTCTCAATGGCTTGCCGATCATCGGGTAAGTCAACCAAAGTCCACACTTTGTTCTCATACATGGATCCCATCTCAGATTTCATGGCCTCAAGCCATTTTGCGGAATCTGGGCTCACCATCGCTTCTTCATAGTTCGTAGGTTCGTCATGGTCTAGTAACATAACCTCCAGAACAGGATTACCGTACCACTCTGGTGCGGATCTTACTCTGGTTGACCTACAAGGTTCAGTAACAACTTGATCTAAAGTTTCATGATCATCATCATTAACTTCCTCACTAATTGGTGTAGGTGTCACAGGAACCGGTTTCTGTGATGAACTACTTTCCAATAAGGGAGCAGGTACAGTTACCTCATCAAGTTCTACTTTCCTCCCACTCACTTCTTTCGAGAGAAACTACTTCTCTAGAAAGATTCCAAATTTAGCAACAAAAGTCTTGCCTTCGGATCTGTGATAGAAGGTGTACCCAACAGTCTCTTTTGGGTATCCTATGAAGACACATTTTTCCGATTTGGGTTCGAGCTTATCAGGTTGAAGCTTTTTCACATAAGCATCGCAGCCCCAAACTTTAAGAAACGACAACTTTGGTTTCTTGCCAAACAGTTCATAAGGCGTCGTCTCAACGGATTTTGATTGTGCCCTATTTAACGTGAATGCAGCCGTCTCTAAAGCATAACCCCAAAACGATAGCGGTAAATCAGTAAGAGACATCATAGATCGCACCATATCTAGTAAAGTACGATTACGATGTTCGGACACACCATTACGCTGTGGTGTTCCGGGTGGCGTGAGTTGCGAAACTATTTCGCATTGTTTCAAATGAAGACCAAACTCGTAACTCAAATATTCTCCTCCACGATCAGATCGTAGAAACTTTATTTTCTTGTTACGATGATTTTTAACTTCACTCTGAAATTCTTTGAACTTTTCAAATGTTTCAGACTTATGTTTCATTAAGTAGATATACCCATATCTGCTTAAATCATCTGTGAAGGTGAGAAAATAACGATACCCGCCGCGAGCCTCAATATTCATCGGACCACATACATCTGTATGTATGATTTCCAACAAATCTGTTGCTCGCTCCATAGTTCCGGAGAACGGCGTTTTAGTCATCTTGCCCATGAGGCACGGTTCGCAAGTACCAAGTGATTCATAATCAAGTGATTCCAAAAGTCCATCAGTATGGAGTTTCTTCATGCGCTTTACACCGATATGACCTAAACGGCAGTGCCACAAATATGTTGCACTATCATTATCAACTCTGCATCTTTTGGCTTCAATATTATGAATATGTGTATCACTACTATCGAGATTCAACAAAAATAGACCACTCTTCAAGGGTGCATGACCATAAAAGATATTACTCATATAAATAGAACAACCATTATTCTCTGATTTAAATGAATATCCGTCTCGCATCAAACAAGATCCAAATATAATGTTCATGTTCAACGCTGGCACCAAATAACAATTATTCAGGTCTAAAACTAATCCCGAAGGTAGATATAGAGGTAGCGTGCCGACCGCGATCACATCGACTTTGGAACCATTTCCCACGCGCATCGTCACCTCGTCCTTAGCCAATCTTCGCTTAATCCGTAGTCCCTGTTTTGAGTTGCAAATATTAGCAACAGAACCGGTATCAAATACCCAGGTCTACTGCGAGCATTAGTAAGGTACACATCAATAACATGTATATCACATATACCTTTGTTCACCTTGCCATCCTTCTTATCCGCCAAACACTTGGGGCAGTTCCGCTTCCAGTGACCAGTCTGTTTGCAGTAGAAGCACTCAGTCTCAGGCTTAGGTCCAGACTTGGGTTTCTTCTCTTGAGCAGCAACTTGTTTGTTGTTCTTCTTGAAGTTCCCCTTCTTCTTCCCTTTGCCCTTTTTCTTGAAACTGGTGGTCTTGTTGACCATCAACACTTGATGCTCCTTCTTGATTTCTACCTCCGCAGCCTTTAGCATTGCGAAGAGCTCGGGAATTGTCTTATCCATCCCTTGCATGTTATAGTTCATCACGAAGCTCTTGTAGCTTGGTGGCAGTGATTGAAGAATTCTGTCAATGACGCTATCATCCGGAAGATTAACTCCCAGTCGAATCAAGTGATTGTTATACCCAGACATTTTGAGTATATGGTCACTGACAGAACTATTCTCCTCCATCTTACAGCTGTAGAACTTATTGGAGACTTCATATCTCTCAATCTGGGCATTTGCTTGAATATTAACTTCAACTCCTGGAACATCTCATATGCTCCATGACGTTCAAAACGTCGTTGAAGTCCCGGTTCTAAGCCGTAAAGCATGGCACACTAAACTATTGAGTAGTCATCAGCTTTGCTCTACCAGACTGTCATAACATCTGGTGTTGCTACTGCAGTAGGTCTGGCACCTAGCGGTGCTTCCAGGACGTAATTTTTCTGTGTAGCAATGAGGATAATCCTCAAGTTACGGACCCAGTCCGTGTAATTGCTACCATCATCTTTCAACTTTGCTTTCTCAAGGAACGCATTAAAATTGAACGGAACAACAGCACGGGCCATCTATCTACAATCAACATAGACAAGCAAAATACTATCAGGTACTAAGTTCATGATAAATTTAAGTTCAATTAATCATATTACTTAAGAACTCCCACTTAGATAGACATCCCTCTAATCCTCTAAGTGATCACGTGAGCCAAATCAACTAAACCATGTCCGATCATCACGTGAGATGGAGTAGCTTCAATGGTGAACATCACTATGTTGATCATATCTACTATATGATTCACGCTCGACCTTTCGGTCTCAGTGTTCCGAGGCCATATCTGTTATATGCTAGGCTCGTCAAGTTTAACCTGAGTATTCCGCGTGTGCAACTGTTTTGCACCCGTTGTATTTGAACATAGAGCCTATCACACCCGATCATCACGTGGTGTCTCAGCACAAAGAACTTTCGCAACGGTGCATACTCAGGGAGAACACTTATACCTTGATAATTTAGTGAGAGATCATCTTATAATTCTACCGTCAATCAAAGAAAGATAAGATGCATAAAAGATGAACATCACATGCAATCAATATAAGTGATATGATATGGCCATCATCTTCTTGTGCTTGTGATCTCCATCTCCGAAGCACCATCATGATCACCATCGTCACCGGCGCGACACCTTGATCTCCATCGTAGCATCGTTGTCGTCTCGCCAACTAATGCTTCTACGACTATTGCTACCGCTTAGTGATAAAGTAAAGCATTACAGGGCGTTTGCATTGCATACAATAAAGCGACAACCATATGGCTCCTTCCAGTTGCCGATAACTCGGTTACAAAACATCATCATCTCATACAAGAAAATTTAGCATCATGCCTTGACCATATCACATCACAACATGCCCTTCAAAAACAAGTTAGACGTCCTCTACTTTGTTGTTGCAAGTTTTACGTGGCTGCTACGGGCTGAGCAAGAATCGTTCTTACCTACGCATCAAAACCACAACGATAGTTCGTCAAGTTAGTGCTGTTTTAACCTTCTCAAGGACCGGGCGTAGCCACACTCGGTTCAACTAAAGTTGGAGAAACTGACACCCGCCAGCCACCTGTGTGCAAAGCACGTCGGTAGAACCAGTCTCGCGTAAGCGTACGCATAATGTCGGTCCGAGCCGCTTCATCCAACAATACCGCCGAACCAAAGTATGACATGCTGGTAAGCAGTATGACTTGTATCGCCCACAACTAACTAGTGTTCTACTCGTGCATATGACATATACGCATAAAACCAGGCTCGGATGCCACTGTTGGGGAACGTAGTAATTTCAAAAAAATTCCTACGCACACACAGGATCATGGTGATGCATAGCAACGAGAGGGGAGAGTGTTGTCCACGTACCCTCGTAGACCGAAAGCGGAAGCGTTAGCACAACGCGGTTGATGTAGTCGTACGTCTTCACGATCCGGCCGATCAAGTACCAAACGCACGGCACTTCCGAGTTCAGCACACGTTCAGCTCGATGACGTCCCTCGAACTCCGATCCAGCCGAGCTTTGAGGGAGAGTTTTGTCAGCACGACAGCGTGGTGACGATGATGATGTTATCGAGGTGGATTCTGGTGGAGGGGGCACCACACACGGCTAAGAGATCAATGATCAATTGTTGTGTCTATGGGGTGCCCCCCTGCCCCCGTATATAAAGGAGCAAGGGGGGAGAGGCGGCCGGCCAGGAGGAGGCGCGCCAGGAGGAGTCCTGCTCCCACCGGGAGTAGGACTCCCTCCCTTCCTTGTTGGATTAGGAGAAGGGGGGAAGGAGGAGGGAGAGAGAGGAAGGAAAGGGGGGCGCCACCCCCCCCCCCTCCCCCCCTCCTTGTCCAATTCAGACTATAGGGGGAGGGCGAGCGGCCTGCCCTGACCGCCCCTCCTCTTCTCCACTAAGGCCCATGTAGGCCCATTAAACCCCCGGGTGGGTTCCGGTAACCCCCGGTACTCCGGTATATATCCGATAACCTCCGAAACCATTCCGGTGTCCGAATATAGTCGTCCAATATATCAATCTTCATGTCTCGACCATTTCGAGACTCCTCGTCATGTCCGTGATCACATCCGGTACTCTGAACTACCTTCGGTACATCAAAACATATAAACTCATAATATAACTGTCATCGAAACTTTAAGCGTGCGGACCCTACGGGTTCGAGAACTATGTAGACATGACCGAGACACGTCTCCGGCCAATAACCAATAGCGGAACCTAGATGCTCATATTGGCTCCCACATATTCTACGAAGATCTTTATCGGTCAAACCGCATAACAACATACGTTGTTCCCTTTGTCATCGGTATGTTACTTGCCCGAGATTCGATCGTCGGTATCTCAATACCTAGTTCAATCTCGTTACCGGCAAGTCTCTTTACTCGTTCTGTAATACATCATCCCGCAACTAACTCATTAGTTGCAATGCTTGCAAGGCTTATTGTGATGTGCATTACCGAGTGGGCCCAGAGATACCTCTCCGACAATTGAAGTGACAAATCCTAATCTCGAAATACGCCAACCCAACAAGTACCTTTGGAGACACCTGTAGAGCACCTTTATAATCACCCAGTTATGTTGTGACGTTTGGTAGCACACAAAGTGTTCCTCCGGTAAACGGGAGTTGCATAATCTCATAGTCATAGGAACATGTATAAGTCATGAAGAAAGCAATAGCAGAATGCTCAACGATCGTGTGCTAAGCTAACGGAATGGGTCAAGTCAATCACATTATTCTCCTAATGATGTGACCCCGTTAATCAAATGAGAACTCATGTCAATGGCTAGGAAACATAACCATCTTTGATCAACGAGCTAGTCAAGTAGAGGCATACTAGTGACACTCTGTTTGTCTATGTATTCACACAAGTATTATGTTTCCGGTTAATAAAATTCTAGCATGAATAATAAAAAGTTATCATGATATAAGGAAATAAATAATAACTTTATTATTGCCTCTAGGGCATATTTCCTTCAGTCTTATCTTCTAGTACATGTTTCTATTCTGCAATGTCGTGCTCAGTTAACTATTTTGGTTCATTTGGTATGATGTCCATTTAACTGTTTGGTTCAGTTCTGTAATTTGATTTTCATTTGCTGTGGGTACAATTTTGTATTGTTATGCATGTGACACCAATCGAATTTGGCTGTACTCAATACATATTCTACTGATAGTATGGCAACTCTCAGTTAACCTGATCAAGATCTTCCTTATGTGTGTTGCAGGGAAATAATGGGAGACACTGCGGTTTACCATCGAGGTTTGTTCAAGCAGGGTCCTTTGGCTAATAGCACATTATTGTGCAGTTGCAGGAATCATTCTAATATTTAGGTTTCTTACAATTTGGTCTTGCACATGTAGGTCCTACTGTCAGAGGCTTAGACCCACTGTTTGACCCATTTTGCATATGGGGAAATGAGATGTCCATGAATATCAGTCAAGTCAAGAAACTCGGAAAGATTGTTAGGATGAAGAAACTTGCGATGAATAACAGCAAGATCTTTGTTTGCACAATGAAGAAGACATCAGTCAACTATAGGATGGTACCAACTCTTTTACCTTGTTTTTACCCCTTGCGCCATTTCAAAATTACAACAGCGATTTATGCATAGCTTTGTTTTCAGTACTTTTCAAAGCAGTTCACCGATGATTACCTCTCAAACCACCTGCATGGTCAAGAGGCGAGGAAGGTATTCATTCAACACCCACGGTACAATATTGAAGTCTTGCTGAAGAGGACGAAGGTTGGGCGGGCAATTATCCATAGCCATTGGCCTAAAGTTGCAAGGACATTCAACATCACTGAAGGCTCAATATTTGCCTTCTGCTTCTGCAGTTTCCCAGATGAGATTCATCTGTCTATTTACCGTGTATGATGCTACTTTCCAAAGGTTTTTGATGTTGCATGTGAAACCTGGTGCTGTTGTGTAATGGCGTAACTGAGTGCCGAAGCTATCTGATGTAATTCGAGTATGAAATCCTGGTTGCTTTTATACGGATATGAAATATCTGGCGTGTTTTATAAGAAATATCAGTTTGATTAGTACATGGATTATCAATAATAGGCTAATTAGCCTACTTATTAGGGTTGTCTATTGCAAACGGTTACTCAGACAGCACCGTGGGCGATAACTCAAACAACCCGCACGGTTTCTAGAAAGTAGGCGTGTTCGATCAACTAACAATCACACACGGCTTCTGGCTGCGAACTGTTTGCGTTAGGCCACCTTGCACAAACATTTCCACACAAAGAACTGTGTGGGATGTACATACCTACGGAAATGATTTTCTGGGATTCACCGTGTGGGATGTACATACCTACGGAAATGATTTCTGGGATTCACCATGTGGGATGTGCATACCTACGGAAACGATTTCTAGGATTCACCGTGTGGGATGTACATACCTACAGAAATGATTTCTGGGATTCACCATGTGGGATGTACATACCTACGGAAATGATTTCTGGGATTCACCATGTGGGATGTACATACCTACGGAAATGATTGGGTTTCCATGCCTCACCGATCGCACACGGCCACAGCCTGGGTCCCACGAGGGCCTATCCCCGACGATTTCTGGGTCGTGTGGGAAGGACCCCCTATCGCCCACACTCACTTGGCGACGGTTCCAAATGCCGTCGCGGAAAGGGGTTTTAAACCGTTTGTTTAGGACGTCGATGTACCAGTGGAAGGTAGACTACACTAAACAAGCCATAGTCAAGTAAGCAATGAAGTGAAAGCACGAAGACTATCAGCAGCTAGGTAGTAAAGATCAGGATGGAAGATAGTGCGAAGCCAAACAGTAAACAGTCTTCACTCGGTGAAGTCAATCAGATCATACAGGCAAGCAATGACTTCATGAAGACAAACTGGAAGTAAAGGGATGTGAAGGATAGAACCAGTAGCTTGGTGAAGACAAGGATTTGGTAGACCAGTTCCAGTTGCTGTGACAACTGTACGTCTGGTTAGGGAGGCTGAGATTCAAGTCAGAAGACCGCGTCTTCACCTTATTCCCCTTGAGCTAAGGACACACAGTCCTCGCCCAATCACGCTGGTAAGTCTTCAAGGTAGACTTCCAAACCTTCGCAGACTTCGTTCACCGGCAATCCACAATGACTTGGATGCTCAGAACGCGACGCCTAACCGGCTGGAGGATTCACAGTCCTCAAGTGTAACAAGTCTTCAGATCACGCAGACAGAAAGACTTCAGTGATGCCTAACACTCTTTGGCTCTGGGTGTTTAGGGCTTTATCCTCGCAAGGATTTCTCTCTCAAATGCTTCGGAGGTGGGTTGCTCTCAAACGACAAAAGCCGTGCACTAACTCTGAGCAGCCACCAATTTATGGTGTAGGGGGTGGGCTATTTATAGCCAGGAGGCAACCCGACCTGATTTGTCCGAAATGCCCCTGGGTCACTAAGGAACTACACGTGTCCAACGGTCAGATTTCAAACACACGCGGCAGCTTGACTTAGGCTACAAGTAAAGCTGACTCATCCAGCTCTGGATGAGATTTGCTCTCATTGTCTTTGCTCGAAGATATAGGATTTGGTTGAGCATCACATCAGTCACTCTGACTTTGTTCACTTGGACCCCACTTAACAGTATGGTGGTTCCTATGACTGAACAAAGAAGAAAAGGAAACTACGAAACAACTATGTCTTCGTACTCCATAGTCTTCACGTGAATGTCTTCTCAAGTCATAATCTTCGTTGTGAATATCTTCACAGACCACCATTGTCTTCAATGTCTTCACACATTTTTAGGGGTCATCTCTGGTAGGTAAACCGAATCAATGTGGGACTACTACATGTGTTATCATGCAATTCTCACAAACACATTAGTCCCTCAACCAAGTTTGTCGTCAATACTCCAAAACCAACTAGGGGTGGAACTAGATGCACTTACAATATGGTTCGGAGGATGATTTTGATGTATGGAACCTTATCACTGGATTGTTATGGAAGTTGAGAAGTTTTCACCCAAGTTTGCATGAAGAGGTTCAAACAAGCAATGGCCGATAAATACTTATCGTCCTAAGAACATGCAAAATGGCCGATGGATTGTTGACATCGTCCTTAGAATAAACTATGTGCAAGTTATTTTTCGGCACACAAGCTTTGCCGAAAAACAGGGGGGCATGTGTTGACACCAGATTTTGGCATGGTCAAAAACACAATAAAAACGGCCTCAAATAGAAAAATTCTAAAATTGAGAAAGTTCTGTATTGTCAAAAGGAGAAACTTTGATATTTGGGCCATAGCCGTCCGACCTCATTTCTAAAGCCGAAGTTGTGTTTGAAGTACTGAGATTTTGTATTCAGAATACTATTCGGCTGATTACGCCCCTAAGACGACCTCATATGGATAAATGATCTACACGAATTTTCTTTGTCTCGTCGAATCAATCGATTTTGATATGAAAATCATCCCAATTCGAGTTTGCATGAAAAAGTTAGAGCTATCGGAATGCAGCCCTGTCAGGAGGCGAAATATGGCGCGCCCACCAGGCACATGTGTGATGGGTAGCGCGAGCAAACAGATGTTTTGCGTGACCGTTTTGGCTCAGAAGATGGCTTCGAATCAAAAACGTTCAACATGAAAGTTGTTCGTCTTGTCGAAAGGAGTAAATATGCTTTTGGGTGCATTTTCATCCGAGGTATTTTACTGACACAAAAAAGACACGCAAGGTGCAGCCAGTTTAAACTGAACAGTTTTGAAAAGTTCGAACAAAACCAATCGGAATTTGACTAGGGTTTTGGACGTGAATCCAAGCCTTTCCTTGTAAGGGAAGTCCAGCCGCCTCTTATATACCTACGGAAATCCTAACGCCTACACGTGTGGGCATTTGCATCTCGCCCATACGCATGGATCAACGTCCGTTTATTTTTGCACGAATCTTGGCATGTTTTGCCAGATTTTTTATGCAACGTAGTACTGGGCTGGTGTGTGGTCATTCATCCGGTCGCCCACACGTCCGTTTTATCATGCGGAGGGGCTAGTGTATGGGCGTTTAGCAGTTCGCCCACACACCAGTTTTCACGCACGCAGAGAGGTTGGTGTGTGGGCGTTTATCAGTTCGCCCACACGCCCGTCTCCTCTTCCACACCCAAAGCTGTCAGTTGCCATGTGTTTTGCAGGGTACATGGCAACTGCCCTAGCGTGCTTGTAAGCAGATGGCAACTCTCTCTTTACTCGAACATGTTTCTTTGCCATGCCTTTTTTGTAGTCTACATGCCAACTGCCTAGTGTTAGTAGGTGGCAACTCCTAAAGTTTTCAAATCATGGCAACTGTAGTAGACCAGATCATACATGGCAACAACTGCAGTTGTCCAAAAGTGGCATCTGGCACTTGACCTGAGATGGCAACTGCAGTTGAGCAACCATGACAACTATAGTTGTCGGACATGGCAATTGTAGTTCAGCAACATGGCAACTGCAGTTAAGCGAACATGGAAGAGGGTCCGGACTATGGCAACTGCGGTGACACGTGGTGACTGTCACGCGGAGCGTGCGGGGCCGTGAGTACGGGCGTGTGAGCATTATCATTTTTGCCCACACGTAGGCATGTGGGAGGGACCGCGAGACAAAAGACCAGATGTGTGGGCATTACTTGTTTTGCCCACACGCAGACGTGTGAGGGACCGCGAGACAAAAGACCAGGCGTGTGGGCATTACTTGTTTTGCCCACACGCAGACGTGTGAAGTGGTTCTTTAGATACCACACAAGACGTGTGACCAGACTCTTTAACGCCCACACGTGTGGGCGTTATCGGGACCCTATACCTAAGGGGTGACGGCCGATTAAACAACACACAATCGAACAAATCATATACCAGTTTTTATCTTTTATCTTTTCTCCTTAACCCTAGTTCTTCTTCTTCCTCATCCTTCGTTTGTTCTTCTTGCTGCAGGGCGGCGATCCATGAGGCCCTAGGGGCGATCAGGTCGACCTAGGGCAGCCCATAGCCGCCGCGCGCCCTAACGGATCCCTCCTGAGCGTGTGGGGTTTCGGGTCTGCAAAAGCGTCCGCCGAATTTCTTGCGTACTGCGCTTCCGGACGGGTCTCCTTCGACGTGAGCTGCAGTGCATCACCCCGGCGTCGAAGGTACACGGTGACGTGTTCATATGCGAACACGTAGCAAAGCACGGGATTGTGCTAGTATTGCCAAGTAACAAGAGGAACTCAACGAGTGAAATCACCATGGCATTTGTTTCGTGTACGGCGTGTGTGAGCCTTTTGGTTGTCTTGGCGCGACACTGTGTGCGGCTACAAGTAAAGCGAACACTTCCAGTTTGTATTCCTTTACACTAGCTCCATTAGTTTACACTTCTCTGAACTAGTTTTTCTGCAAGAAGCTTCTTTAAACTTGCTCGTATATTGCATTCTTTTCTTGCGGTAGAATCACAAGCCCCCAACCAAGATTAAACCACCATAACCACGTATTAAAGCAGCTGCATTTCCTGATTTTTTTATTGTGTAGTATTATTTATATTTGCATATGCGTGACAGTAACTACATGGGCATTACCAACTAGTATCTCAGTCTAGAACAAACAATTTGTTAGTATCTAGAAATATATTTGGTTTGTAATCGTATCACTAAGTTACAAGGGAACTCATGCAGTGAAATCAACACTATTGATTGGAAGCTTTTGGTTGTCTTGGTGCAACACTATATATGCGGCTACAAAGAAAAGCGAAATGCTTTTGGGTTTTATTCATTTATGTCGGCTTCATTATTATAACTATTTTGCTATTTTCAAATTGATTAATATATAGCATTTTGTGCATTCTTGTTTTATATCATTTGTTGCCTTTTCTTCTTATAGTAGAATCATGAGTTGGGCTGGCCCATTGGTGCACACATGGATCGCTAGGCACCCCCTAACACAGATTTTGCCTTTTGTTTCTTTTCCCACTACGCATGGTTTGAAAAATGTTCTCAAAGTAGAAAAACTGTTAACAAGTTGAAAAGTTTCACAAATTTAAAATTGTTTATGAATTTGAAACATGGTCACAAATAAAAATATTTGCGAATTTACAAAAGTTCATGATATTCAAAGCTTGTTCGCTGTTTTGAATAAATGTTCTTGAGTTTAAAAAATGCTCACGGCATTCAAAAATTCTTGTCGATTCACAAAATATTCTTGGATTCAAAAAAGGTCCATGCGTTAACAATATTCACAGATTTAGAAAATATTCATGAATTCAAACAATCTTTGCGGAATCAAGAATTGGATATGGATTCAAGAAAATGTTCATGAATTCAAAAAGTTTCAAGAATTCAAAAATGTTCATCAATTTGAAAATGTGTTCATTAATTCAAAAACTGTACACAAAATAAGAAAAATCAATTCATAAATCGGAAAACTATTAAAAATTAAAATTGTTCATGAGTTCAAAAATTGTTCATGATTTTTAAAAATATTCACAAAATTTTAAAAATATTCATGAATTCATAAAATGTTCATGAATTCCAAAAAATAGTGCTCACCGTGTGCTGAAACATTGAGTTGGGCCCTTTATATTCGTTGTAAACGCACTATAGCACAAATTATCTAGGGTGATTCTAAAAAAACAATTATCTTGGGCCACCAGTACATGTTTTTCTCCGTTGAAGAAAAACAAACTCCAGATTTTTTACACATAGTTTTTGGTTTAGCAGCTCATTGTAGTGACCCATGGTTGTATTATAGGGAAAGTCTATTTGGTGTGTTTATGGTGCCAACTATAAACTTAATGGTAGATAGGGCATAATGTGAGAGTTATATCTCATGTTATGCGAGACCGGAGGAACTATCGCCTGAAGAATCCACAGAACGGCTCGGCCATTAGAGAACAATTAAAACAAATATAGAATAAAAGTGGAATACCAGGGACCGAACTAAACACACCTAGATGCTGCGATGTGCCACAAGCCACTAGGACACTATCATGTTAGTTGTAAAACAGTAGCGCACGGACCCGTTAAATTAAGCAAGCTGGGTTTTCTATTGTTTTTTAAGTTTTTTCTATTGTTTTTATTTTTCCACCAGTTTTCTCCGTTTTCGCTGCTTTTTTCCTTTTCTTTTATTCTTTCATTATTTTTCTTCGGTTTCTTTGAATACATGGTCACCCTTTTTTCTATACATATTTAAAATTTTCTAAAGACAAGTTTAACATTCTTTGAATACATGGTCTACATGTTTTCTATACACATTTAGCATTTTCAAATACAAGACTAACATTTTTTGAACAAATGGTCAACACTTTTTTATTATTTTTTCGCTTATTTCCTCTTTTATTTTTTTCGTTTTCAGGTTTATTTCTTTTGGTTTTCATTCTAAATATTATTTATATGTCAAGAACATTTTTCTAATTCACGTTTCACATTTTTCAAATACAAATTTAACATTTTTTAATACATAGTCAAAAAAAAATTCTATACACACTTTTAAGATTTTTCAAATACAAGATAAACATTTTTGGTATACATGGTCAACATTTTTCGTATACACACTTTATTTTTTTCAAATGTTTCATTGAAACATTTCAAATACAAGATTAAAAAATTTCTAATACATGGTCAAAAAGTTCTATGAACATTTAACTTTTTCAAATGCTTTATCAACATCTTTCAAATGCAAGATTAACACTTTTTTAATTCATGGTCAACATTTTCTATACACATTTAACATTCTCCAAATGCTTGATTAATTATTTTGAAATAGAACATTTATTTAAATGCTTGATTAATATTTTCATTACATGATTAAAAGATTTCGTCATTTTTTTAATACATGGTCAACATTTTTTCTATACACATTCAACATTTTTCAAATGCTTGATTAACATTTTTCAAATACTTGTAACATATTTTCAATACATGATCAAAAAATTCACACCCATTGTATATTTTTTGTATACATTTTCCGTATACATGGTCAACATTTTTCTATACACATTTAACATTTTTCGAATGTAGGATTACATTTTCAAAACATTATGAAAATTTTCTGACATGTATGTTTAGTATTTTTGGAAGTGTAAACAAAAGTAAAATAAAATAAATACAAAAAGTGAAAACAAAAGGTCAAAAAAATAGCAGTGGACACGCACGAGCTGGGCCGGCTCAGTTATGCCGCTGCCTTCAGCCAGAGCTGAGAGCAAGCGAGACACGTTGGTTTATAATTAGGCCAGCCCATTAGGGATCACCCTCGCACGAGCTTCCAGACGGGTTCTGGGGAAATCCGTATTTGCCGCGCGTTGCGGCAAATTGTCGCCGTATCGCACAGAGGGAAGGGCACCAGCGAAGCTACTGGCCGGCCCATTCGACCAGTTCGTTCGTTCCAGTTTGGAACCTTTTTGTTTCGTCCTGATTTTAGTTTCTCTTTTTTACTGTTTCGTTTTTCTTCTGTTCCCTATTCGTTTCCTTTTTTTCCGTTTTCAAGTTTATTTTACCTTTTTCAAAAAATGTTTGTAAATTTCAAATATTGTTCAGAATTCAAAATTATGTTCCTATTTTCAAATTATGTTCACATTTTTCACAAATGTATGCTAATTTGAAAAAATGCTTGTAATTTCTAAATAAACTGTGATTTCTGAAAATTTTGTTTGAGACTCACAAAAAACGTTCGAAAAATTAAGAATTTTTCCCATTATCAAATTGTTTTCATAAATTTCAAAAATGTTCTTGTTTTCAAATTTTGTTCACAAATTAAAAAAATGTTCTTGTTCTTAATTTTTTTGAAAAATGTTCGCATATAGAGTATTTGTTCCCTTTCCCCAAATTGTTCACAGATCTAAAGAAATGTTCAACTTTTCCCTTTCTCAAAGAATGTTCTTTTTTACAAAAAGTGTTCACCTCTTACAAATTTTGTTCATTTTTACAATTGTTTTTTTCCTTTTTTTCATATTGTGTTCATAAATTATTATAAAGTAATTTTAAAATTCGTTTCAGAAAATGTTTGGTAAATCAAAAAATGTTCGCTTCATTTCAGAAAATGCCGGATAAATCAAGAAATGTTCGCCTTTTTAAATTTTGTTGCAAACCAAAAAATATTTGTTTTCAAAAAAGTTCCCAATTTTCCAACATTTGTTCAACAATTCAAAAAATGTTTACATATTTAAATTTTGTTCACAAATAAAAAATGTTTGTGAATTTCATAAAAAATGTTCCTGTTTCCAAATTTTGTTCACAAATTCAAAAATGTTCTGGAAATTCAAAAACTATTTCCACTTTGAATATTTGTTTGCAATTCAAAAACATATTTTCGTTTTCAAAATTTGTTCACGTATTAAAGAAATGTTCATTTTTCAAAATTTGTTGATAAATTCAAAATGTGTTCGCATGTTTAATTTTTTCACAAATTCTAAAATATTTGGAATTTCAAAAAAATTTCTTGTTTTCCAATTTTGTTCACATATTCTAAAAAAGCTACAGTTGTCAAAATTTGTTCAGAAATTTAAAAAATGTTCATGTTTTAGGAATTAGTTCACTAATTTAAAAAATGTTCATGTTTTTTAAAATAGTTTAGTTTTACAAAAATTATCACCTTTGCTATTTTGTTATTTGTTTTGGAAAAAGATGTTTTGCGTTTACGAAAAGTAGTTCATAATTTAGAAAATCGTATTTAATTTTTTGTTCCTACTTGGTTTTAGTTTCTGTTCAGTTCTCAAATAATTTTTGCGTTTCAAAAAGCTTTTCCTTTTTACGCTTGAAATTTTAATATGTAATTATATGCAATAAACCTCAGTTACTACAGTGGATATGGACTCGTTCAGGTTCTTTAATGTTGGCGCTGCATATTTGTTAGAGTAGCCCGCGTGTCGCAGTGGCAAGCGTGCGGTGCGCATCTACCGCAGTTCGCTGGTTCGATTGCTGGCTTAGCGCTATTTTTATCTTTGCGATTTTTCATTCTGCGGAGGAGAGCTAGTGGGTCGGGCCAGGTGAGTCGTCTCCTATGCGAAACTGCAGCTCCTTGCCGCAATAAGTGGCGCATAGGAGGTCCCTGTAGAACGGGTTTCTATTTTTTGGCCTATTTTTATTTTTCCTTTTGAGAAAATAGTGAATAGTTTTTTATGTTGTGAATATTTTTCAAATTGCGACAACTTTTTTCAAATTCCGTGAACTTGTTTCAAATTCCACAGTTTTTCTCAAATTGCATGAATTTTTGTTAAATTTTGTTTTTAAAATCAGTGGCCATCTCATCAAATCATGAACATTTTATTTTTTAATAAGAAAATCGACCAGTTTCGTAGGTAAGGGCGGTTTTTTCTAAGAACAACGAACAACTGAAGCAAATGAGAACTGAAAAAACCATCGGGCCGCGAGCAAGCGAGTCGGAGGCTAGCGGACGTTACTGAGTCGGGCCCATCCGGGATTGTGCCATTGTGGCCTATGCGCTGTTTTCACATCTGTTTTTGTCCCAGGACGTTTGATTACTGATAATATCATCTCAGCATATGTGTGTCAGCATTTCATGAAGCATGACAAAAGCTAAAAAGAATAGGTTTTGTGCTCTCAAACTGGACATGATGAAGGCCTATGACAGAGTTGAGTAGGACTATCTGAAGGCCATTATGACTAAGTTGCAGTTCGCACTAGCTTGGATCACAATGATTATGGGGTTGGTAAGCTCTGTAATTTCTTGGTGTTGTTTAATGATAATAAATTAGAGAGCTTTAAACCAACTCGAGGTATCCGCCATGGGGACCCTATCTCTCCATACTTGTTCTTGTTGGTAGCCGAGGGCCTTTCGCGCCTCTTAAAAAGTAATAGCCAGTCATCGCACCTCAGTGGCATCATGGTGGCTTAGTCGGCTCCAACAGTGAGTGAGTTGCTTTTGGCGGATGACAGCCAGCTGTTCTTCAAGGCTTGTGGTTATGGAGCTAGATTGTTGTCCTCTCTATTGGATTGCTACTGGAGGCAGAAGATTAATTTGTCCAAATCCTCGACCTTTTTCAGTAAGAGATGTCCGGAGGCTTTGAGGACCGAGGTGAAAAAAAAAATCATTCATGCAAGCTCAAGTTGGCACCTCACCATCTCAGATTTGGTGGGCCATCATGGAAGCAAAGGAATTTCTTTATTAGGGTCTGATCCATAGAATTGGCAATGGTCAAATGATGACTGGATTTCAAGGGAATACAATGTGCGACCACTCACATGTATTTCTCGAGAATCGTCCCAACTTGGACATGATCTTATCCTGGAAAGTGAGGCTGATTGGAACAGAGAATTAGTCTGCAACACTTCAATAGCCATTGATGCTGAAACCATTCTATCTATACCGCTTTGCACTAGATAGGTTGAGGATTTTTTTGGTCCTGGAACTTTGATCGAAAAAGGTATATTCTCCATGAAGTCTGCTTATAGGATATTAGTTTCGACTAAGCATCGGAGGGAGGCATGGTTGGAAGGACGAGCTGACTCGTCCAATTCAGAGGTTGAGCAAA
Source organism: Triticum aestivum (assembly GCF_018294505.1). Taxonomy (NCBI): domain Eukaryota; kingdom Viridiplantae; phylum Streptophyta; class Magnoliopsida; order Poales; family Poaceae; genus Triticum; species Triticum aestivum. Next base: position 551,683,783 of record NC_057802.1, read on the forward strand.
AATCATGATGCGGCTTATGGAAGTTGCATGTTATGTCAAATGTCGAGATATTTCTATGGCACCTTGCCTAACAGTCCATACCATCGCAATATGTCTTGTACTAGTAATTGCACTCTTTCCAGGGTAGAAGACTCGTCGAGGCACTCCCTCTTGTACTGCACCATGTCTCATTATATGTGGGCTCTACCAGACCCAGACCTAGTTGAAGCCATGAATCAAAGAAGGGAACCTGACACTAAGCATTGGATTTTCTCTCTTCACTAGTAGAAAAAGGACCATCTGTCCCGGTTGGTAAGGGCCTTTTGTCTCGGTTGTTGAACCGGGACTAAAGGATCGTTACTAATGCCCTAGCCCATTAGTCCCGGTTCTTACACGAACCGGGACAGATGGGCCTCCACGTGGCCGCTGCGGCCAGCCCAGGCAGGAGGGAACACCAACCGGGACCAAAAGGCATCCACGCGTCAGCATTTCAGTGGCTGGGGTTTTGTTTTTTTTTTGAAAGGGGGAGGGTTTAGGGGATAATTTAGGGTGTGTAAGCTAGCTAACAGAGAGAACTATCCTCTCTTATTTCCGTGCTTGATTTACCAACGCTACTGCTATGCCTAAACATGGCTTAAATTAAAGTGAAGGCAACATGTGGTGCATGTCGAAAGTAATATTAATCCTAACTTGATCAAGTTTGGATTAGTACTACTTTCGACATGCACCACATGCTTGTTGCCTTCACTTCATTCCAATCCATGTTCATTTCACCCACTGATATATAATAACTCTTCATGCCCGCATCATGCATCATCATAATAACAAGTCCTACTAATCATCATCATACAACTTCTACTCGTTATTAATAACAAGTCATACGATCATCATCCTCATAGTCATCGAACCAACCCTACTTAATTGTTCTAGGCACATGATCATCAGTATTAGGTAGGACCTAAATACCCTCTTTAAGGTAAAATAGCATAAAACAATATAGACCCTGATTCTCCATTATGAAGAATGGAGATCATCCTGTCTCCAGTTCTTGCGCTTCGCTTCCTTTTGCTTCCAAGAACCTCCTTACGATTGTCCATACATTTTTTCCATTCCTTGATTTTCATGTCTCCACTTCTTTTAGAAATCCGGTATGGACAGTTCAGATTCGTAGGATGACCTGGACATATGTTCAAAACATTAAGGCGACCACTCTGATACATCAGATCAGGCACACAATCCTCTGGGATTATCTGTTGAAAAACATAGTAATAACTTCATAGTTAGAAATGATGTACTAGTTTTAGAAGTATGCAAAAGATGCACGGATGTCGTAATAGTAAAAAATCTTACCAGGGTGTCTCCATAATAATTACCGTAGTTCAACACGTGCACTAGTGGCACGTATTGACCATAATGTCGAGGAGTTTTAGAATAGATATTGTAACTCTCAAGATCAGTACAAAATCCGACCAGATGAGTTTTCTCCTTATAAGTTAACTCAGAGCCATCGGTGTAGTAGGTTCTGTCTACCATGTTCCGCACATTGTTTGAACAATCAAAATAAGTTGTCAATGAAAATAAGCTGTCAACTATTTTGAAATGAACAATATAAATTAGCTAATAACTATGTTTGAGAAACTCACATAGCGGTAGAATTGGAGGCGTATCAACAAGGACCCAAATGTCCATATTGTCTTGCTCGATGTCAGGATCACCAAGATCCATGGTGACAAGCATACCCTCATCAAAACCATACATCTTGCAAAATGCTTCCCAATTTTTGCAACGAAAATGGGTTACGCTCTCAGAATTATACAGATTTACTTCAAAATCTATATCATGATGGGTCCTTAGGTCAATTTTCTTTGTTTCCATACTTTCATGGTCTTCAAAACCCATCCTCTCCAAAACGTAGCGTCTTGCATGGCATGGGATAAGCTAGTCGAATTGTAAAAGATGAAAAGTACACGTTGAAATAGTTGAAGTCATGCTTAATTACGAAAAAATAACACTTGTCGTCATTGCGTACCGTTTCAACATCGAAGGTCTCCTCCAGCTTAATACTGAACCGCCGATCTTCGTCCAGGTGAGGCCTGTCGCACAGACCTCGGTCGTCATGGCACCAGTCGCACTCCCCCGGGAGACTTTCGTCGTCCGAGTACGACATTTCCTATGTTCATAATTCAAATATTAAACGTCTACAATTAAATATATGTACTAAAAAACCTAAGTTAGATCATTATTATTCATCACGGGTTGACTATCGGTCTGTCGAGTCTTTTCTTGAAAACTCTCAGCTCACGTGGTGTATACATTCGACCGTTGGTGATGGTCGCTCCTCCTTTCATCCCCGAGTGCATTACACCAAAATGTCTAGCACACAGGAATGAAGGAGAAGCGACCCCCACGACAACAGTCGGGATTCTTCGTCCTCTCATATATATATGGTGGAACTCTCCCTCACTGATTCCTCTCAGACATTTGCAACCGTCGGTGATGGTAGCTCCTCCTTTCGTTCCCGAGTGCATTACACCAAATTGTCTAGCACACGGGAACGAAGGAGAAGCTACCCCCACGACAACAGTCGGGATTCTTCGTCCTCTCATATATGGTGGAGACTCAATAGACTTAAGGTCAACCCGAAATATCGTTTAATTATCTTTCTAAAACCGGTTCGTGGCTGGTCTCACCTCGAGGTCGGAGGAGGTCGGTGACGGGGACGAAGGCGGGCGATGATGGAGGGGCGCTCCTAGATTTCTGCGAAAACAAAAACCCTATAAGCTATCAACTAATCATATGCATACGCCTTGCATAGTGCTCTCCAATTTTAGCATTCAAAGTAGGAGTAGTTTTCCAATTTGAGAATTCAATAAGCAAAATCAAATCACAAAATAAAGTAGTATTCAAATTAGGATGCATTCAATTATAAGCAAAACTACATCATCTCCATGCGTTCGTACATCGTCGAATATTATCACTAATACACCTCAAATACTATCATACATATAGCATCGCTACTACAGCTAGAACCGTAGCGCCCGACGGGTGTCGGCGCGGGCGGTGGATACCCAAAGAGAAGGAACCATCACAGGATCATAGCTCCAGTGAGATCCCTGAAGAACCTGCCAGGTATTGTCGAACCTGCACTCCAACGCAACCATGTAGCGACGGACGTGCTCGTCCTCCTCGCTGACACGGTGACGTACCACCTCCGCGGTGTCCGGAAGCCTCGGCACCATCACTGGCCCATGCGACCGCCACCAAACAAGGATCGGGTCAATGACGGGTTGGCTCCTCACCAACCTACGCCCCCGGAAGGTAGCACCTCCCAAAACCAGCCCGGGGGAGCCCATTCCCGGACATGGCCCCTCTGATCAAGCCGGCCTCCTCCACCGAGTCGACGACGAGGATGCGGGATTGGCATCGTCGACGTCGATGCGGGAATAATTGCTTTAACAAAAAAAAAATAAACTAGTTCTATTAATTTTCTTGCTAAAAATAAACTACTTCTATAGTAAAATAAACTAGTTTTATTAAATCAACTAGTTCAACTACTAAGCACTTACTATAAATAGAATAAAGTAGTACTTACTAAAAATAAACTAGTTTAACTAGTTCTATTATTTTTCTAACTAATTCTATTAAACACTTTCTCTTCTTATTCTATGAACAAAATTACAACAGAAAAAATCATAAAAATTCTATGAACAAGATAAAAATTCTATGAACAAAATTGCAACAGAAAAAATTATAAAAATTCTATGAAAAATTGACATATTCTTTGCATATATATGAACACACAAACATTTGCATATTCAACAATAATATCACAAAAAAATCTATGAACAAAAAAAAATTCTAACTTTTGCATATTCATTTATGAACAAATTACAACAACTCAATTAACTACACATCTAAACTACACGTCTAAATTAGGAAAATTCATATGAGCTCACTAAGGGGGCGGCGATCGACGAGGAGGCAGGGCACGGGGGCGACGGTGAGGGGCGCGGCGACGGGCGACGAGGAGGCAGGGCGCGGCGACGGGCGACGAGGAGGCAGGGGCGGAGGTGAGGGGCGCGGAGACGGGCGACGAGGAGGAAGGGGGCGCGGGGCAGCGTCGGAGGCAGGGCGATGACGGCGACGGCGAGGTGCAGAGGGGTAGCCTGGCGGCGTCGTCGGGGCGAGGAAGACGAACTGAATGAAAATTTTCACAAGTGCTAGTTATATAGCGAAGCATTGGTCCCGGTTCGTGACAGCAACCGGGATGAATGCGACCTTTAGTCCCGGTTGGTGCCACCAACCGGGACCAAAGGCCTCTTTTCAGTAGCCCAAAGGGCGGGAAGCGGCGGCCTTTGGTCCCGGTTGGTGGCACCAACCGGGACTAAAGGGGGGGCATTGGTACCGGTTAGTGCCACAAACTGGTACCAATGCACCCCTTTAGTCTCGGTTGGTGCCACCAACCGGGACCAAAGGCCTTGTGCTGCTGTGCCCGCGTCGAAAGTTTAGTCCCACCTCGCTAGTTGAGAGGGGCGCGCAGTGGTTTATAAGCCCCACTGCCGCACCCCTCTCGAGCTCCTCTCCATTGCAGGCTTATGGGCCTAATTGTCACTGCTATGCCTGATGGGCCTACTGGGCCTTCTGCGGGCCTGAATCCTGGCCCATCGATGGGTTTCTAGTCGTATTCAGGCTGTGGTGGCCCAGTAGGTGGCATATTTTTTATTTTTTGCCAGTTTTTTTGTTTTATTTTTTGCTTTATTTATTTTGTTTTGTTTCTACTTACAACAAAAAACTTATTTATTTTATTTTATTTTGTTTCTAATTACTTATTTATTTTACTTTAGGATAATTCTTTTTGCTATTAAAGTTTCTAACAAAAAAAGTTCTTTATGAAAATTCTTTTTGCTTTTTATGATTTTGAACAGAAAATACTTCGATAATTTTAGTTGCATCAATTTTATATAATTTTAGTTTCAATAATACTAGAGGTTTCTTATAATGTTTTGGACAGAAAATACTTTGTTAATTTTAGTTTCATAAATTTTATTAAAGTTCATTTTATTTTGTTTCTACTTATATATTTTATTAAAGTTTATAGTATTTTGTTTCTAATTACTTGTTTATTTTATTTGTTATTTTCCATGCATCATTTTTCATGCATTTACTGATTATTTTGAGCTATAAGACCCTAAAATTGAAAAGCATTTCAAGTGAACTCTGAAAAGGTTGAAAGTTGGCATGGTATCATCATTTCATCCACATAGCATGTGCAAGAAAGTTGAGAGGGTTACGGCAAAAACTGGATGCACTTCGTGTACAAAACGGACAATGGTATCATACTCGTCTGTTACAAAGTTGTCATGGTATCATCATAATAGTTGCGGGAGAAAGTCTTCACTTTTTCTTCGCTTGTGTCATTTGCTTATTGCGCCGTAACAATGGATAATCTTCATCGTTTAGCAGGATGCTTGGGTCAGCCTTTGACTTTGAAGGGACGAAAACTCATATGTTACAAAGGGATTTCATTTTCTTGAACTTATTTGAACTCCAGACTTTTTTGTGTTCAAAATGCACCATTCAAAGCCACATCATCAATTTTAAACCCTTTCTGACTTCATTTGTTATTTTTCATGCAGTGATGGATTGTTTTGAGCTAAATGACCCTGAAATTGAAAAGCCCTACAAATGAGCTCTGAAAAGGTTGAAAGTTGGCATGGTATCATCATTTCACCCACATAGCATGTGCTAAAAAGTTGAGAGGGTTACGTCAAAAGCTGGATGCACTCCGTGAACAAAATGGACAATCTCTTTCGAAGTATCAGGGTTTCGGACGAAAACTCATCTGTTACAAAGGGATTTCATTTTCTTGAACTTATTTGAACTCCAGACTTTTTGTGTGTTCAAAATGAACCATTCAAAGCAGAGACTGATTTTGAATGGTGCATATTCAACACACAAAAAGTCTGTAAACATCGCCAACCCCAACATAAAAAATGAGCATAGATGCGCCTATAGAGAGAATTCAACCTAAATTCATAATAAATTTCTATGAATTTCAGAGAAATTCACTCTGAATTTAGGTCAAATTCCCTGTATAAGGGCATCTATTTTCACTTTGAGAGGAGCTCAACAAGGCAGAGAGGGACGGGCTTATAAACCGGTGTGAGCGCCCTTCGGTTGGCGAGGTGGGACTGAACTCTGACCGCAACGAGGACCAACCCTTTAGTCCCGGTTTGTGGCACAAACCGGGACTAATGGTCATGGGCCAGGGGCGAGGTGCATTGGTCCCGGTTCGTGCGTGGAACCGGGGCCAAAAGGTCCAGACGAACCGGGACCAATGGCCCACGTGGCCCGGCCGGCCCCCTGGGCTCACGAACCGGGACAGTTACCTCCTTTGGTCCCGGTTCGTGAGCGAACCGGGATTAATGGTATTACGAGGGCCGAACCAATGCCCTGTTTTCTACTAGTGCATCTAGATTCTCTCCTACACTCAGATTTCATTAGTGTTCTGGTCTTTTTATGGGCAATATGGCACGCTCGATGAAAAACAATGCATGAGCAGAATTTTCAAAAGTCCCAGCAACACATACCAGTTGTTGAACGAATTCTAGGTGAGATAAATGCATGCAAAACAAAGACCATGTTACTCAACATATGGTTGCCTGTCAGGGTGCTTCTACTCGATGGATCCCTCCTCCCACTAGGGTTGCTAAACTTAAGGTCGATGGCGTTGTGTACAGAACAACAAATAGAGGTATCGTCGGTGCAATATGCAGGAACATTAATGGTGATTACCTGGGTGCATCGGCCCTAGTGTTTTAGGGAGTCACTGCACCAACTTCCTTGGGGGCATTGGCGTGTCGGGAAGTTATGGCATTAGTAGCAGACCTTGTGAAAAATCATATTGTCATCGCATCTGATTGCAAACAAGTGGTGTCAGACATAGAAGCATGTACTTGAGGGACATATGGACATACCATTCAAGAAATCAAGATGATGACTAGCGAGTTTTTAAGATTGCTCTTTTATCTTTGAAGAAAGAGGTACGAATATTGAGGTGCATAGCCTCGCTATGCACACTCTAGGACTAGTAGAACTCCACCATCTTTGGCACCTTCATCCTCCCAATCTAAATTGTATTCCCTTAGACATTGTTGATCAATAAAGCGGAGCATGATTTATCCTAAAAAAACACCTGGTGCTATAAGCACGGAAGAGGAGGTCTCGAGCATACCCTTGTTGAGTCATGGTTGTATTCTAGGATTCGTTTAGTAGTTTATGGTAGTGTCTTAGCAGTTTTCACATCTTTTTAATTTCATATTTTTCCAAAATATATACATAAATTTTGGAGATTCTAAATCGATCACAAGTAAGACTAGATTCCGAAGATGTGGAGATTTTGAATATTACTATCCAAATATAAGCAAATGAGAAAAGACCTTTTTTTATTGAGAAAAAAGTTATTGATCTGGTAATGTGATTACAATCAATTTGGAGAAGCTCCTAGATGCACGAAGGTGATGCATTTAAGCCTCCCAACTGCGGATTGCATGTTCGTTTGAGCGAGTTGAGCTAAAGTATAAGTGAGTCCATTACACTTTCTCCTCCCCTTGATAATCCAAAGTTGAGAACTAGTCACAAGAGGAATTTCATCTCATCGAAGACATGTCCTAGAATCGATATGTGCTCCCTAGTTCTCTTTTAGCCAATGATGACCGATGCATGATACATTCAATGATCGCAGCATAAAATCCACACCTTAAGCAAGATGCCCTCGGATCATGTTAGAGTTTCAGCTTCCTTCGCGCTATATGCCTAAATATTCCTATGACGACAATAGCACCTCACATTTGCAGCTTTAAATAATAATGCAAGCTCTAGAAATTCCTAACTCGTCACAGAAGGATGCATCAATGTTCGTTTTCACCGGGCTAGCTCTCAGGCGACCCCTTCCGATATGGCCACTCGAGAAAAGGTGTGAATGAACCTGGGTGAAGTGTACATATATACCCCCTTATTTAAACGTCCATTTTTGCATCTCAATCCGTGCATGACTTGGATTGTTACAATGACATCCATGGAGCTTTTCACTCGTTCCCCCCCATGTCAGCTTTGACTCGTCGCACCAATCCATGATTCCTTGCAATGAACCATTGAAAGACATTGGTTTTTGATGCAACAAGCGAGTGAAAAAGTTTCTTAATACGAGTTGAAACGATTGATGAAGTACAGAAATTAGACTTTCTGAATTGGAGAATTAGGAGAAGAAGAGAAAATTAGAGAATTTGACCATCTCCCACGAAGAGATGTGACAATCTTGAAGGGAAAATTATGTACCTCGCAAAGGTATCTCCGTAGGATAAAATATATGATAAGATTGCCATAAATTGTGATCGTCCATGATCAATAATGGCTCGATTGGTTCCTTGCCATTACCGAATATTATATCATTCCTTCAATGCCATGCATGCCGCAATAAGAACACCAACTGTCTGATCTCCCAATAGTGCAAGGCACACATCGGTAGGGGAGTCGGGTGGCGCTCGGTGGGCGGGGGCGCACTAGTAGAAAACTGGGCTTTGGTCACAGGGCAATATTCACATTAGTCCCGGTTCAGTCACGAACCGGGACTAATGTGAGCATTGGTCCCGGTTCGTGCGGCCAGGGGCCTGCCGGGCCTCATGGGGGCATTGGTCCCGGTTCGTTCGGACCCTTTGGTCCCGGTTGGTGGGACAAACCGGGACCAATGGGCCACGCTCCTGGCCCACCACCCTTTAGTCCCGGTTCCTACCACAAACCGGGACTAAAGGGCTGGTCCTAGTTGCGGCCAGTGTTTAGTCCCACCTCGCCAACCGAAGGGCGCTCACACCAGTTTATAAGCCCGTCCCTCTCTACCTTGTTGAGCTCCTCTTAAAGTGAAAATAGATGCCCTTATACAGGGAATTTGACCTAAATTCACAGTAAATTTCATAGAAATTTATTATGAATTTAGGTTGAATTTCCTCTATAAGCGCATCTATGTTCATTTTTTTTATAGTAAATAAAATAAATAAACCTTAATAAAATAAATAAAAATAAATAAACCTTAATAAAATAAACTATAGTAACTAAAATAAATAAACCTTAATAAATTAAATAAAAATAGCAGCAGTAAAATAAATAAAAATAGCAGCAGTAAAATAAATAAAAATAAAATAATTAAAGTAAAATACATAAGTAATTAGAAATAAAATAATTAAGTTTTTTTTGTAAGTAGAAACAAAACAAAACAAATAAAACAAAAGAGAAAACAAAAAACAGAGAAAAAAATTATGCCACCTACTGGGCCACCACAGCCTGAATACGACTTGAAACCCATCCGTGGGCTAGGATTCAGGCCCGCAGAAGGCCCAGTAGGCCCCAGAGGCAAAGAGAACGGTTAGGCCCGAAAGCCTGCAGTTGAGAGGAGCTCGAGAGGGTGGGCGCAACAGCGCTTATAAACCACTCTCGAGCCCTCTCAACTAGCGAGGTGGGACTAAACTTTTGACGCGGGGCAGCACAAGGCCTTTGGTCCCGGTTGGTGCCACGAACCGGGACGAAAGGGGGCATTGGTCCCGGTTCGTGGGACCAACCGGGACCAAAGGCCTTTAGTCCCGGTTGGTGCCACGAACCGGGACCAAAGAGTTCCCTATATATACCCCATCGCCACAGCAGAGCACTCCACAGTGCTCTGTTTTTTCTGGCCGGCGAGGGGAGGGCATTTGGGTGCTCTAGCTCACCTCCTATGCACATGAGGTGTTCGATGAAATGTCTGAGCCACACTAGTTAATCTTTCTCCTCTCGAAACTCGACCTCCGAGCTCCATTTTCCCCGAGATTTGTCTAGGTTTAGCGGTCCGTCACGTCCCGTCCCCGTCTTCACCACCGTCGATCGCCCGCGCCGATCTCGTCGCCAGCACCACCGTGGTGAGCCTCTTGTTCTTATCTTCTTTCTGAAAGGAAAAAATGCTTACTTTGGATAGTTACTTGTCTAATTTTGTTACTTTTATTATTCCTTCTTATTACATAGTGCGATGGTTTTGGTATCCTCCCCCGTCGGCCCTCGTCTTGTCTATGATTCAGATGTGGTATATATTATCTTTTTATAACTATTTGGTTCATTTATTGTTTATGACAAATATACCGACTGAAAGAACATGCGGTGCCCCCATGTTTGGTTTTGGTAATTGATGACAATCTCTATGGACTAATGGTTGCCTTGAGTTATATTTGAAGGATTTGTCCATAGGCATTTCTTGAAGTCCATGTGTTGGTTTCAAGGAGTTTATGTGGTGACCAAGGTGTTATTAAGGAATTATCCAAAGATTGGCCATGTGAGAGTAGAGCTTATTGCAAGCATGTCTTGAAGAAGAAGATTGTGTGATCATTCATGTTTACCTTCAAGACATCATCCAAATGAAGAGAGTTGGAAAGAGTCAAGGTTGATCAAGACTAAGTCAAGAGTGAATCAAGTTGATCAACACACAAAGCGCACAAGATGTACCGAGAGGGATCAAGCGATCCCATGGTGTGGTAAGCATTGTCAATTACGCTTTGTGTACTAACCCATGATCTTTGTGAGAGTTCTTTGTGGGGTTAGGTTGCGGTGTGCAAGTTCAAGTGAAGCATCATGAAGAGATCAAATGCTTGAAGCTTGCCGTCCATTGTGGCGACAATGGACTTGTGAAGATGTTGCGGTGTGCAAGTTCAAGTGAAGCATCATGAAGAGATCAAATGCTTGAAGCTTGCCGTCCATTGTGGTGACAATGGACTTGTGAAGATGTGCGGAAGAGTGGCTCACCCATAGTGGAGTATGGGGGAGCAATCAACTAGTCTTCATCGAGCCAACACAACCAAGAAAGGTGGTCCAACTTGAGGGAGTCAAGATCGTCATCATCTAGCTCAAGTGGACCATGTGCAAGGCAAAGGTTTGCTCTTGATAGGTTTTCTATTTTACCGGTCTCATGATGGTAGTTGGGAGACCGGGTTATAGGATTGATTGCCGTACTATCAAGGGGGGCTCTCGATGAGTAGCTTGATCGTATCGTTCATAGAGAGCTCAAACCATTGCATCCTTGCATCATCTTTGTTGGTTCTTGTTTGGTTCTTCTCTTTGTGAGTTTTGGAGCTTATGGTCATCTTGATGACAAGCTCGAGTCCATCGAAAACGGAGTTCACTCGCATCTTCTATGATGTTTTCGATGTTGGAGGTTATGCCGGTTCTTCTCGGTTGGAGGTTTCGCTGTTTTGATGCTACTCGTCTTTCTCAATCCAACAAGCTTGAGTTTGCTCAATTCGGAGCTCATATGCAGAAGTTATGATAGTTTTGGTTTCCTAGCGGTAGTACCGCGGGCCGGAGCAGTAGTACCGCTTGGGTGCTACAAGCGGTAGTACCGCTCTAGAGCGGTAGTACCGCTCCAGAGCGGTAGTACCGCTGGTGGCCCCAACCGTAGTACCGCTACGGTCTCGTACTAGTACCGCCTCGATTCGAGGGGTCTTTTTCGTGTCGGGTTTTACGGTACTAGCCGCGGCAGTGGGGGCCGTAGTACCGCTCGTATGCGGTAGTACCGCCCTGCCACCACGGTAGTACCGCTCTGGGCTCAGTGGCAGTACCGCGAGGGGGAGCGGTAGTACCGCTTATAGGGGCAAGCGGTAGTACCGCTCTCTGCGGGGCTGAAGTGGGGGTAACGGTTGGATTGTTCCCCCACTATATAAGGAGGTCTTCTTCCCCAATGAACTTTATCTTTTGAGCTCGTGTTCTTCCCCCATTGTTGACCTTCTTCGAGCTTGCTAACTCTCAATCCCTCCATGGATTCTTGCTAGTTTTTGAGGGAAAAGAGAGAGGATATCTAGATCCACATTTCCACCAATCACTTTCTCCTCTATGTGAGGGGAACCCATTGGATCTAGATCTTGGCGTTCTTGGTGTTCTCCTTCTTGTTCTTCCTCTCATTTTCCTCCCTAGCATTAGTTGCTTCGGTGGGATTTGAGAGAGAAGGACTTGGGCACTCCGTGTGCCCTTGCCATTGCATTTGGTGCATCAGTTTGAGTTCTCCACGGTGATACGTGGAAGTTACAAGTTGAGAAGCTTATTACTCTTGGGTGCTTGGTGCCCTTGAGCTTGTTCCTCTTGGGTGCTTGGGCGCCCTAGACGGTTGGTGGTGTTCGGAGCTCAATCATTGTGGTGTAAAGCTCCGGGCAAGCGTCGGGGTCTCCAATTAGGTTGTGGAGATCGCCCCGAGCAATTTGACGGGTACCGGTGACCGCCCCCAAGGGTTGCCAAAATGTACGGGTTCGGTGACCGCCCCCAAGGGTTGCCATTTGTACGGGTTCGGTGACCGCCCTCAAGGGTCCCTTAGTGGAATCACGGCATCTTGCATTGCGAGGGCATGAGGAGATTACGGTGGCCCTAGTGGCTTCTTGGGGAGCATTGTGCCTCCACACCGCTCCAAACAGAGATTAGCATCCGCAAGGGTGTGAACTTCGGGATACATCGTCGTCTCCGCGTGCCTCGGTTATCTCTTACCCGAACCCTTACTTATGCACTTTACTTTATGATAGCCATATTGTTTCTTGTCATATATCTTGCTATCACTTAGTTGTTCATCTTGCTTAGCATAAGTTGTTGGTGCACATAGGTGAGCCTAGTTGTTGTAGGTTTTGTGCTTGTCAAATTAACCGCTAGGTTTATTCCGCATTTGTTCAAGCCTAAACCATAATTATTTTAAAGCGCCTATTCACCCCCCCCTCTAGGCGACATCCACGATCTTTCACCGACCAACGTGACATAGATTTTATTTATCTAGGAGGTGGTTGAACCGGAAATTCTAACCGACCCTATTGTCGAGAGGTTAAATTTAGTTGAAGAAGAAAACAATTACTTGAAGGAAAAAATAAAAAAAATTGAGGAGGAGAAGATGATATTGGAGTTGCATGTTGCGGATGTCGTCGATGATCACAAGATCAAGATGGATGCAATGCGCTTGAAGATTAGAAAATATGCCATTCATACCGAGGCTTGTATCATTATGCCGTTGGATCAATTATTACCTTGGTTGCGATTATGATCGCATTTGTTTTCGCATTGAAATGTTTTACATAGTTTCAATGTATGGTTTAATTAATTAGATGCTCTAGAGAGCTATATATATATGTTGTTAGATGAGAACTATGTATGTACTTTGGTTTTAATGTGATGATGAACTTCTATTAATTTGGTCACTTAATTATCTATTCATGATGTTCTGTAATGGTTTTTGACACACTTAATTATATATAATGCACGCAGATGAACCGGCAATGGATGTACGGTGACAGACACACCTCCGAGTACATTAAGGGCGTGCATGATTTTCTCGAAGTGGCTGAGGCAAACAAGCAGAATGGTTTTATGTGTTGTCCATGCCCTATATGTGGGAATACGAAGTCTTACTCTGACCGGAAAATCCTTCACACCCACCTGCTTTACCAGGGTTTCATGCCACACTATAATGTTTGGACGAGGCATGGAGAAATAGGGGTTATGATGGAAGACGGCGAAGAAGAAGAGGACGATGACAACTATGTGCCCCCTGAATACGGTGATGCTGCAACGGGGGAAGCTGCTGAAGATCAAGAGGAACCAGACGATGTGCCCAATGATGCTGCAAGGGGGGAAGCTGCTGAAGATCAAGAGGAACCAGTGCCCGATGATGATGATCTCCGCCGGGTCATTGTCGATGCAAGGACGCAATGCGAAAGTCAAAAGGAGAAGCTGAAGTTCGATCGCATGTTAGAGGATCACAAAAAAGGGTTGTACCCCAATTGCGAAGATGGCAACACAAAGCTCGGTACCATACTGGAATTGCTGCAGTGGAAGGCAGAGAATGTTGTGCCTGACAAAGGATTTGAGAAGCTATTGAAAATATTGAAGAAGAAGCTTCCAAAGGATAACGAATTGCCCAACAGTACATACGCAGCAAAGAAGGTCGTATGCCCTCTAGGATTGGAGGTGCAGAAGATACATGCATGCCCTAATGACTGCAGCCTCTACCGCGGTGCGTACAAGGATCTGAACGCATGCCCGGTATGCGGTGCATTGCGGTATAAGATCAGACGAGATGACCCTGGTGATGTTGACGGCGAGCCCCCCAGGAAGAGGGTTCCTGCGAATGTGATGTGGTATGCTCCTATAATACCACGGTTGAAACGTCTGTTCAGAAACGAAGAGCATGCCAAGTTGATGCGATGGCACAGTGAGGACCGTAAGAAAGACGGGAAGTTGAGAGCACCCGCTGACAGGTCGCAGTGGAGAAAAATCGAGAGAAAGTACTGGGCTGAGTTTGCAGCTGACCCAAGGAACGTATGGTTTGGTTTAAGCGCGGATGGCGTTAATCCTTTCGGGGAGCAGAGCAGCAATCACAGCACCTGGCCCATGACTCTATGTATGTATAACCTTCCTCCTTGGATGTGCATGAAGCGGAAGTTCATTATGATGCCAGTTCTCATCCAAGGCCCTAAGCAACCCGGCAACGACATTGATGTGTACCTAAGGCCATTATTTGAAGAACTTTTACAGCTATGGAATGGAAACGGTGTACGTACGTGGGATGAGCACAAACAGGAGGAATTTAACCTGCACGCGTTGTTGTTTGTAACCATCAACGATTGGCCCGCTCTCAGTAACCTTTCAGAACAGACAAACAAGGGATACCACGCATGCACGCATTGTTTAGATGACACTAAAAGTATATACCTGGACAAATGCAGGAAGAATGTGTACCTGGGCCATCATCGATTTCTTCCGACCAACCATCAATGTCGAAAGAAAGGCAAGCATTTCAAAGGCGAGGCAGATCACCGGAAGAAGCCCGCCATGCGTACCGGTGATCACGTACTTGCTATGGTCAATGATTTACACGTAATCTTTGGAAAGGGTCCCGGCGGACGAGCTGTTCCGAATGACGCTGAGGGACACGCACCCATGTGGAAGAAGAAATCTATATTTTGGGACCTACCCTACTGGAAAGAGCTAGAGGTCCGCTCTTCAATCGACGTGATGCATGTGACGAAGAACCTTTGCGTGAACCTGCTAGGCTTCTTGGGCGTGTATGGGAAGACAAAAGATACACATGAGGCACGGGAGGACCTGCAATGTTTGCACGAAAAAGACGGCATGCCTCCAAAGCAGTATGAAGGTCCTGCCAGCTACGCTCTTACGAAAGAAGAGAAAGAAATCTTCTTTGAATGCCTACTCAGTATGAAGGTCCCGACTGGCTTCTCGTCGAATATAAAGGGAATAATAAATATGCCAGAGAAAAAGTTCCAGAACCTAAAGTCTCATGACTGCCACGTGATTATGACGCAACTGCTTCCGGTTGCATTGAGGGGGCTTCTACTGGAAAACATCCGATTAGCCATTGTGAAGCTATGTGCATTCCTCAATGCAATCTCTCAGAAGGTGATCGATCCAGAAATCATACCAAGGCTAAGGAGTGATGTGGCTCAATGTCTTGTCAGTTTCGAGCTGGTGTTCCCACCATCCTTCTTCAATATCATGACGCACGTCCTAGTTCATCTAGTCAACGAGATTATCATTCTGGGGCCCGTATTTCTACACAATATGTTCCCCTTTGAGAGGTTCATGGGAGTCCTAAAGAAATATGTCCGTAACTGCGCTAGGCCAGAAGAAAGCATCTCCATGGGCCATCAAACTGAGGATGTCATTGGGTTTTGTGTTGACTTCATTCCTGGCCTTAAGAAGATAGGTCTCCCTAAATCGCGGTATGAAGGGAGACTGACTGGAAAAGGCACGCTTGGAGGGGACTCAATAATATGCAGGGACGGATATTCTTGGTCTCAAGCACACTACACAGTTCTACAGAACTCTACCTTGGTGACCCCGTATGTCGATGAACACAAGAACAGTCTGCGCTCCAAACACCCGGAGCAGTGTGACGACTGGATTACATGTGAACACATCAGGACTTTCAGTAGTTGGTTGGAAACACGTCTCAGAGGTGACACCACTGTTTGTGATGAGTTGTACTCGTTGTCCAGGGGACCATCTTCGACTGTATTGACTTACAAAGGATACGAGATAAATGGGAATACATTTTACACGATCGCCCAAGATAAAAAGAGCACCAACCAAAACAGCGGTGTCCGCTTTGATGCAGCAACCGAGAGGGGAAAGGACACATATTATGGTTACATAATGGACATATGGGAACTTGACTATACATGATTTTAAGGTCCCTTTGTTTAAGTGCAAATGGGTCAATCTGTCAGGAGGCGGGGTACAGGTAGACCCACAGTACCAAAAATTAAAAATTATGCCACCTACTGGGCCACCACAGCCTGAATACGATTAGAAACCCATCCATGGGCCAGGATTCAGGCCCGCAGAAGGCCCAGTAGGCCCACAGGCATGTACAGAGAGGTTAGGCCCGTAAGCCTGCTTTAGAGAGGAGCTCGACAGCTCAGGCGCACCGCACCTTATAAACAGGTGCGGCTCTCTCTCAGCTAGCGAGGTGGGACTAAACTCCCACCACCACGCCGCTGTGCAAGGCCATTGGTCCCGGTTGGTGGCACGACCGGGACCAATTCCACCCTTTGGTCCCGGTTGGTGCCACGAACCGGTACTAATGAGGCTGTCGCCCCACGAGCACCTTTAGTACCGGTTCGTGGCACGAACCGGTACTAGTGTTTCTTACTAAGCAGTTTTTTAGTCCCACCTCGCTAGCTGAGAGGCACTAGGAGTGGTTTATAAGCCCTGAGTGCAGAGACGATGAAGAAGAGGCGCAATGCTCACGTTGCTTAGCTTCTAGCCTTGAGGAATAAGGTAGACTGCATGGAGCTATGTGCAGTGCAGTCTACACTATTCCGAAAGGCTTGAAGCAAATCAACGAGCATTGCGCCTCTTTTTTATTTTTAATAACTTATTACAACTCCGGACTTCTTGTGTTACGACAAAATAAAATAAACTTTAATAAAATTTATGAAACTAAAATCAACAAAGTATTTTCTGTTCAAAACATTATAAGAAACCTCTAGTATTATTGAAACTAAAATCATATAAAATTGATGCAACTAAAATTATCGAAGTATTTTCTGTTCAAAATCATTAAAA